>NC_089782.1:59749521-59837021 GCF_040412425.1 Macrobrachium rosenbergii | reverse complement strand
TCTCTCAAGGTTCCGAGGCCAATTTAGTTTAATTAGGAAGGGATTAGCTCTACTTTTTTTATCAAACTTTCGCCACCTTCAATTAAAACAAGCAGATTACCTTTACAGCCATTCTCTGACTCGACTTTTAGTTGGGGAGGCAAAAACGGCAGCTACTATGAGATTCAGGGCCTCTGTAACACGGTTTTTTCGCAATAACTTTTTATCTATGCATTTCATAAATATAACGCTTATTCAGAATACACATTATATCTACACATAAATTTTGACTGCATTCTGCATTACGTAGGTTGAATAAATTTGGTACTTATAATGTAAAAGTGACTTTTTTGAAGACGGGCCAACTTACTCAGAGAAAAGGTTTGAACGCACTCGTTCGTAACTTATGACAGCATTTCTTCCCTCTTTCTCGATGGATGATTGGCTATACGTAACGAAGGCTAGACCTCCGGCAACATGACATAAAAATTTAAATACAAGCAAAGCAGTACACCTTTATGAACTCTGAAACCTCTCCACTGATAATTGTCATAATGAACAAACCAACAAAATATGTTAATAAATACAAAGCCACTTCGATTATTAGTCTAACTCCCAAAATAAGTTCCTAAGAAATTACAGACTACTTTATAGGTCACAATCAGATTGACAAGATGTAGGGAATAGTTGATAATTTTCAAAAACATAGTAGACAAGCTTGATTTGATAACTGCTATATCCAATGTCAAGCAATTTTTATTTATTGGCTATCTACCTAGTTACTGAAAAAAAATAGGCGGTACCGTATTTTGGCATTAAACCTTCATCAATAATTATCGTCAGAATGATGACTTCATGAGGCTCCACCCACTTTGGCCTCATTATAATTCAGGATAACACTGAAGGCTATCATGGGCATTGTTGGATTAGAAAATTTAACTTCTGGCTATAAAAACTCATTTCTCGAGTAGTTGTAAGACCCTCCTTAAGCTCCTGATAAGCTCATGTCGTGAGGCCTAAAGGGGCAAACGCCCCCAACCCCAAAAGGGGCGTGGCTAGCCCCCCCCCTCCTGATAAGCTCATATACGTACATGAGGCCTAAAAGGGGGTGTGGCCTCCCAGACCCCAAATAGACTCCACTATTCTGGTGGGCGTGGCCACCCCTGACCCCAAATCGACTCAGTTGTATTATAAGCTCATGTACGTACATGAGCTCATATTAGGGCGTGGCCACCCGTGACCCCAAATGGACTAGATGTCTTATAAGCTCATGTATTACATGAACTAATATATGTACATGAGGTGCAAAAGGGGTGTTGCCACCCCTGACTCCACTTGTCTTATAAGCTCATGTACGCGTTACATGAGGTCGAAAAAGGGAGTGGGTGCGTGGACACCTGTAACTCTACGGGAATGAAACCACTTTTCTGCACCCCCGTGACGTCACGCAACTCTACGGGAATAAAACCACCAATTCAACCCCTGACCTCAAATTGACTCCACTTTTTCGGGGCGTGGCCACCTGTAACTCTACGGGAATAAAACCAACATTTCAACCCCCGACCCCAACCTGGCTCCACTTTGCCCGCACCCCGTGACGTCACGTAACTCTCACGGGAATAAAACCACCAATTCAACCCCTGACCTCAAATTGACTCCACTTTTTGGGGCGTGGCCACCTGTAACTCTACGGGAATAAAACCAACATTTCAACCCCCCGACCCCAACCTGGCTCCACTTTGCCGCACCCCCGTGACGTCACGTAACTCTACGGGAATAAAACCACCAATTCAACCCCTGACCTCAAATTGACTCCACTTTTTGGGGCGTGGCCACCTGTAACTCTACGGGAATAAAACCAACATTTCAACCCCGACCCCAACCTGGCTCCACTTTGCCGCACCCCGTGACGTCACGTAACTCACGGGAATAAAACCACCAATTCAACCCCTGACCTCAAATTGACTCCACTTTTTGGGGCGTGGCCACCTGTAACTCTACGGGAATAAAACCAACATTTCAACCCCCCTGACCCCAACCTGGCTCCAATTTTGCCGCACCCCCGTGACGTCACGTAACTCTACGGAATAAAACCACCAATTCACCCTGACCTCAAATTGACTCCACCACTTTTCTACCTCCTGTGACGTCACGTAACTCTACGGGAATAAAACCATCCTTCCAACCCCTACCCCAAATTGACTCCACCTTTCCTACCCCCATGACGTCACGTAACTCTACGGAATAAAACCATCCTTCCAACCCTGACCCCAAATTGACTCCATTCCTAACCCCCGTGACGTCACGTAACTCTACGGGAAACCCTTCATTTGAACCCCCGACCCCAAATCGACTCCACGCTTATGCCCCGTGACGTCACGTAACTCTACGGGAATAAAACCACCCCACCCCAACCCCAAATAGACTCAGTTCACTGCTTTTTGCGACTCATGTCCCCTTTAATTGTTTTCAACGTAACCGGGACGTTTACCTCCTCCTCCTCCTCATATAAAATCTCTAAATTAATATATGCACATCGCGAATGTAGCCTCTATCAACTCTCTCTCTCTCTCTCTCTCTCTCTCTCTCTCTCTCTCTCTCTCTCTCTCTCTCTCTCTCTCTCAGCCGTTACATTTTGCTTAGATATTCGAGTATCATGATAAAAGGATATTTGGCGACTGACTTCAACCTCATGTGAGACATATATTTATCAATTTGATATCTCCCCAATAACCGACACACGGATGAAACCTGACCTTATCGCCATATTTGCCAAGCTGACTTCACCCTCACGTGAAATTTTATCTATCATAGAATTTGAGTCATAATCTCCATACACTACACAAGTTTAAAGGCAAACACTTCAATTTGTTTATTTATTAATACCGAGTTTGAAAGAGGTTAAATGAAAAATCAAATGACAGATGGAATTTCAGTTTTGTTTATTTATTAATACCGAGTTTGAAAGAGGTTAAATGAAAAATCAAATGACAGACGGAATTGTTATTTTATATTTGTAACCAATGCTAAATACAGGGGAATGAATTAATATTCCATACAAATACATACATTAGAAAAAAACTGTATATACAAACACGAACGCGATAATATACGCATTCGCTTTTCCAAAAACAATACTTCAACGAAACACACGGCTACTAAATATTTTCTAACCTGTTCCTTCACATCACAGCCTCAGTATATGCCACATACATCTACTCCAGCACTTTCCCGACCGTTTATCAAAGACGACGTTTCATCTAACACCTCAAAGCTTTTAAATTTAGCTAACAAGTTTTTCATATATAAATCTTCCACGCACCTTTCCTCCAACAGGGATAAATTCTTTTCATTATAGCCACGCAACATATTTTACCAATTTTGCTCATTTCATCACTGAATGTAGCTAACACAGGTAAATATTGATTCAACCAAGTCGTATTAACACGCCCGCTTTGACCGATGCCAGCGGGAAAGATAACATACTTGACATAGTCATACGATGATTTAGATAATTCTTCCTTCAATTTCTTGACCGAAGAAAAAAGTGGTTGAATCTCATCTGCTTACTATCTCTGGCCAAACGATCGGCATGATCTTCATCTTTGGAATAAGCCACGCTCTTTTGTGCGTATTCGTTCTCTTCAATGGGGGCGCCGATACCGTATTGTGTTAATAAGGTAGCTATGGTAGGAGATCAACTTCATCGTTGCATTCCCAAGATGTGATATTTTCAGGTCTTTTCACAATGGCGGAACCTTCAATACCCCTATCACGAGGACATGCATATGATGCACCAGTGCGAGAATATCGAAAACCTGCCAACTCGGCATACGGATAAGCACGAATGACGTCTGCCACCACACCGTAATTCCTGCATGTGACACAATTAGTGGCCACTACTAAACACGTGTTCCGCTTCCTGAACATATTTTCGGACAAGTTCCGAAAACTAACTTGCACGAGGAGGTTGATGAAGCCATGGCGAGAGTCCACGTCTTGATGTGACAATCCTTCAAGAGATAATGAGCTACCTGAGCTCCCTGCCTTTATCACAATCACCGATTACAAACCAGTTGTGACGAAGCATCAAGTCTCTCTCCTCCCAGCCATGATTCACACACACACGAATAAACAAGTCTTATCATTCCCTCACGCCAAAGGTCATCCACACAGATCTCATTTGATCAAAATCTTTGGAATACAATACTTCAACGAAACACCGTATGTCACACCTGATTATTACTTTCTGACTGATTTTATCATAAATACAGCCGACACTAAAATTGACGTTATTCCATGCCCAAAGTTTATAAGAGTAAGTGCATCAAGTATTTCTCTTGACCGGAACGTTTTTCCCTCCCCGTCACTATTCAGTAAGTAGCATATAAAACACTTTCCATTTATATCGAACATATAGTTTGTTTTTAAAAACAGCAATAGGATTCATCTGTATACGGAATAGATATTCATATGAAATAATGTACCCGTTGAAAGAAACAGAATATATAAAACAGTCATTATTTCTCTCTTTCAGATATGGGAAATAACTCCAGTTTTGAACTGTCAGCTGACGAAGTAGCCACTCAGGTCAGACACCATTACTACTATGGTGCTGGAGCCCCAACACATTTATTAGGAAGGTGAAAACAGGTCATGACCATGAAAGGAGCAGAAGAAGAAGTCCAGGAGATGCAACAAACCCCGCTGACAGCCCACAGCAGCTAAACCCCCACCAACTCCGCGTTTACCACCCACTACTGAAGGAAACTGAGCAAACCCCGGTGAAGGTATTAAAACCGATGTGTTATATATTTATTTAATAACAGTTCTTGATTCCATAGAAACACGCACTCTTTTTTCTCCGTTTTCCTGTTTTTGATTTCAAATGGATTGTGGGCATAGTAAAAAAAAACACATATATGATTATTCATAAGGATTTATTGACCACATAAAAGACAGTGTACAAATTCAATACACTAATCACCGTCAGACTGTCTCAGCACACATCCCAATATAACGTCCACGTGTATCCTTATGATAAGGCGAATATTCCGAAAAGCGTTTAAGAGGAAACGACTAAGACGTCTTAGCATTTTATCACCGACGTTCTGGGGTGAATGATTCTCACAGCTCATCCAATGAAATATAGTAAAAAATAGTTATGTGATTCACGGTGTATGATACATATATAGAATATATCCTTAACAGAATGTAAATGGGGTAATATAAAAATCAAAGAAAAAATATGCATTTACCTTAGTTGTTTAAGATGCGGAGACATTCCTTGTATGTAATAGCACGTTTGACCCCCGACCTCCAATGTGAACATTTAAACTTTTTCAAATATTTAAAATAATATCCCGTTGTCCATTTATCTTTGCCTCTCAAACGAGTGAATGAGAATACATTTTGTATTAAGGATAATACTGTTTTCACACCTCGGTGACTCATGCAATGAACAAAAAACTAACGTAAAGACCGCATTTGTACGATTTATCAGGTTGTATTTGTTTTATTAGTCGATAGAGGCTATATTTGGGATGTGCATATATAAATTTAGAGAAGTCATTCGAATAAACTTTAGGATTTATACCGTAACTATCAAAAAGAAGATTATATTTCTAGGTGATTTTTCCACGTAAAAAAACATATCCAATGACCGACAATATTAATATCAGTAGACGAAGATAATGTATTAGATATAAAAACTAAAGGTTTGATTCTATTTTCTGGCAATGTCAATAATCCTACTTCATCCGAAGCGAAGCGAACACCTAAATATTTAACCGGTCACCGAGTGAACCTTTTAAACTTATTTCAATTTCTTTTGTACCCATTCTATTTAACCCCTAACATCACACTGAATAACTCTATCCGCATCCACCGTTAAAATACCCTTGGTATCCCCGAAAAGTAAAATAATGCAAGGGTTAGGTGTAGCCGTACCCAGCCTGATCGATATTCGCGTTCAGGTTTGCCGAAATTTCCACTGGCATGGAATCTTCAACATCTTCCACCACAAAATTAAAGCAGTAAATAGCTCTACCATTTTTAAAACTATCATAAGTGATCAGATTATCACCGCCACCCCTATACTTTTCTGCGTCTCGTGATATAATTGCATGATGGTATTAGGGAAACTGCATTGAATATTATATACAGTATTCCCATTAACGGTAATATGTATATTATTTAAATCGAAAGATTGAAAATATAGGCTATTGGCTGCGTAATCACCTGAAAATGTTTCCATATCAATCATGGCCAATGTGATTTTTCAGGTATACAACTGTTAAAAGGTTGATCAATTAAAATCGAATTTTCATTTTGCCCAATAACGTATGTCTTGTATAAAGTCTTATCAAATATATATTGTATAGGATTAACTGCTATCGCCTCATTTAAAGCCGACATTGAGTTATAATGTGGGGTAACTCTATCGATCCATAATTTAACCTTTTCTATATTTATCACATTTAAATGTCCGTCTGTTGGGCACCCATAACCCAGTTATTATTTGCTAATTCGAGCCTAAGCCTCAAGTCAATCGAATCCAGTAAATACATGTCTATAGTCGCTATATCCAAAAGAAGTGGAAAATATGTATGCACGCCCGCGTTTTAATGTCGCCCATAATTTTCGTCTCCCACCTGCTGGTTTGACCGAAGGTATTGGCAGTAAATTGTCGAGTTACCCCGTGTGTTACATGATAGTCATCATATAAAAATCCCGCCCGACCGGTGGTAGGTAATGCCATCGGGCTTTATCATTTTCAGCATTTTGATATATGATTGATAGTTAAATACAGGAAGGATTCCACCAACTTTTCATTCAAGAAAACAGAAGCGGATTTAAATAATGTATTACTTAGACCATTAACGACAGACACGTGATCATCATCTGCTAATTGCGCGCCGGCCCTATCTATTGTGATATATAATTCTAAAGCTATACTTGACAAATCTAAGAAACCACCCCATTAATGCGAAATTCTATATATTTATCAGTTAGAATTTGATTTACGGAAATATTGCAAGGTGTAAAATCCAGTCTTTCCTTTGAATTAATTGAAGTTTCAATAATTCTCCGTCTGTTAACATTCGGGAACAATTCAGATATACCCGCAATATACGATGAAACAGGAACTTGATTACCAGTTCCGGGTATGTTAGGAACTACGCTAGCCATATTATTAGCAGACGTTTATTTAGCTTGGAGGAAGGCTGCCATGGCGCAATTTGGACTAGACCCCGCCCGTTACCTGACTTCTACCTCTCTCTCGCTCGATGCTTTCCTGTATTCCTCTAAATTTCTAAAATTCGTCTCCCCCTCATTTCGAATGGCGAACTCTATCAATTAATTTGTAAAAACATCCGCGGCGGTTTTTGTAGTCTAGTTCGAAGGCAAATGTAGCTAATAATCCAGAGTTAAATCCCAGTTTTAGGGTAGGTGATCCTCAATCGTATATATTATACGTTGATTTCACCAGTTTGTATCCCACAGTTATGAGTAAATACAAAATGCCCTTGGGTGAAATAACTGAACTTTGCCCTGCCGAATTAGAAAGTTTTGTCGCTAGCGATATTACCGCCATTGATTCACAGGGTGAATACGGTTATTTCATCCTGCTCGATACCAAACCAGTTAGACGGGATGTTGCTCTACAGACGGACGATCTCCCTCTCGCCATTCATCACATGAATGTGACTCACCAGGATCTATCGCCCTATAGTAAAAACCTAATGAATAAATTCAAGGTGAAGCTACCCAAGAAAAATGTTAAGTTGACGGGTACGCATTTACCCATGCGTAATCACTTGATCTGTCTTCCCTTATTACAAACATTGATAAGACTCGGTCTCGAAGTTGATGTAATAAGGAAAGTGTACAAATTCAAACAGGATTTTTATTTGAGGGAATATATTCTGGAGAATGCCGAAAGGCGTGCTAAAGAGACCGATCCGGACAAGAGGAACACCATCAAAATCATAATGAATGGTCTTTTCGGTGTCACTATTAAAAATTCATTGAATTATTCTACCCGAACTGTCGTCACCACCGGTGAAGCCTCTCTCCTCAGGAATGTATCCAAACACACGTACAAGTCTTTGGAAAAACTGGGTAATGACAGGTACATTGTGAACCATTGCAAAGAGTCTGTTATGGCTGAATCCCCGATTTATATCGGTTTCAGTATACTAGACATGGCGAAGGATATGGTGTATCAGTTCTATTACGACGTTCTTCGAAAGCAGTATGGACACCGAGTTCAGCTCCTTTATACCGACACTGACAGCTTGATCTTTTCCCTCGCGACTGATAACCTCAATCGAGAACTGAAGGGTGTGCTCAAACCCTACATGGATTTGAGTAATTTCCCCAAAACTCACGAATTGTATGATGAGTCACGTAAGGGGAAACTAGGGTTAGTCAAGGTTGAAACGGGAGCTGAACTCATGAGGGAGTTTATCGGCGTTAAACCTAAAGTTTATTCGTATCTGACGGAAACTAGTCGTAGTAACACCTTGAAAGGAGTACAAAGGTGCCGGCAAAAGACCATTCCGCATGACCAGTATCGAGCTGTAATCGAAAAGAATGAGATTACTTATACTCGTGTGCACAATTTGCAAAGAGTAGGAGGTACGATGTGTCATACGAGCCAGCGAAAGGTATCTCTCTGTCCTTTAGAGGACAAGAGATATTATGTGACACCTTATAAATCGTTGGCGTATGGACATCCAGACATTGGGGTGGAGGAGGGTATGGCGGGGAGGGGAGGGGAGGAGGAAGAGGAGATAGAGAGGGCAGTGGCGGTGCCAGCAGTAGCGGCAATCTCTCCCGCTCCTAGCACCTCGAGAATTCCTCCGACCCTACATCCATCACATCATTTCCCGCGGGTGAAAGGATGTTCAAAACGTCGAAGAGAGAATAGTAAAATATACAATGTTAATTTCTCTCTCTCTTCGGCGTCTTTGACTTCTCCTCGACAGGAAATGGTTTCACCCTCTCCTCCAGTTAAACGGAGGCGTATCACACCTTGACCGGGTGTCATAGTTTGTATATTTTACTATAAATTTTATCCTATATTCATATATTTTAATATATTATATTGTATATAATATATTCATATACACAGTTGGTTTTTATATTTTTAAATTATTAAATTGTATTTTTATTATAGGTTGCATTTTTACTGTACATTGTATTTTGATATTGTAGGAAAAACCTGTATATGTTTCATTATGGAAATTAAACAAATATTATTGCCGTCAACTTCCATTCACCCTAATTATTATTATTAAGGCTTGTATATAAAAGGAGCGTGTAAAGTATACAACTTTAGTCTTGAACGCGCTAACATCATGGCTGCGGCAGGTCCCTTCCTGGGCAGTTGTTAGACCCGTTCGCTAATCCCGCTCGTATTATCATCGCGGGGTTTAGTAACAGTGGCAAGTCCGTCCTTTGTCAAAAATCATTGAACTCTATGAAACGCGTTTCCAATACATTTTATATTGCGGGGTATCTGAACACCCCCTCGAAATGCATCCCTCAATAGGTCCCAAATTTAAAGTATCCAAAGAAATTTTAAATCCCTTTGATTACGCTGAAAAGGGGAGACAGAGGTTAATAAAGGTCTATTATTCATACTCGACGATTGTTTCCTCGAGGCTAGTGATAATAAATTTGTCACTAACGCCTTCACAGCGGGACGTCATTCATCTATTTCAGTTATATTCATAACGCAGAATATGTTTCATTCGGGCAAGTTTAGTAGAAGTATAAGCCTGAATTGTTCACATTATATTCTAATGAAAAATCGTGATTTTAGTCAAATTGAAACTCTAGGTCGGCAGTTATTCGGCCGTCAAAAAGCTTCAGCCTTTTCGGACATATATAAAAAGGCCCTATCACGTAACCGCTACGGTTATTTGTTAGTAGACTTCGCTCCGTCAACACCTGAACTGTTACAGCTCCGAACTAATATTCTGGGTGAAACGGAATATCAAATAGCTTACCAATATGGATAAAGAACGGATAAAACTGCTAAAAACTTTGTACGGAGATGCACGGGGTGTGGGTAGTTTCAGCGGGGTGGACTCTTTATTCAGGGTAGCGAAAAATCTGGATAGCCAAATTACACGTGAAAATGTTAAAGAATTCTTGCGTGGACAAAAGTCTTACACACTGCATAAAGTCACTCGAAAAAATTCCCCAGAAGAAAAATCATGTCACCCAAACCGCGAGTAATAGCGAGCACCGATTTAGCCGATATGTCCAAATTAGCTCGGTATAATAATGGGTTTAAATATTTGCTGGTCTTTATTGACGTGTTTTCCAGATATCTACAAATTGTTCCCTTGAAAAAGAAGGATGGTGTTACTATGCGTCGCGCTTTGAAGAAGGTTATCGAATCTACCGAATTTTCGGGAATTTCACGTTTGAATAGTGATGAGGGTAGAGAATATTATAACAAACATGTCAGAGAATATTTAGATAGTAAAAATATAAAATTATATAGCGTTTATTCGAGAGAAATCAAATCCTCTATAGCTGAAAGAGTCATAAGGACTATTAAAAGTCGGATATATAGATATCTCACACATAAGAATACCTTAAAATACATTAACGTCTTGCGTGACATTGTTCAGAGTTACAACCACAACCCCATAGGAGTTTGGGTCGCACCCCGCAAGAGGTTCACGCATTAACGGCTAGAGATGACATTGAACGTCAATTCTCGAGTATGTATAAAAAGGCTGTTCTCGTTAATCCTCCCACCATTTCGCTCTTGAATGTTGGAGACGTTGTACGCATTGCCGATGAGCGTCGGAACGCAATTTTTAGGAGGATACACAATTCAAAATACTCTAGAAATTTTTAAAATCCGAAAAGTGGATACATCGCAAAATCCAGTCGTATACTTCTTGGAAGATTTAGCGGGTGAAGAAATAAAGGGTGCATTTTATCGTGAAGAATTAATTCCCACAAATCTACCAGAAACGTATGATATCACTATTCTGGGAAGGAGGAAGAAAAATAATAAAACTCAATATTACGTTCATTGGAAAGGTTATCCGAGACAATTCAATTCCTGGGTTGATGAATCTCAAATTGAACGGATATGAACCGTAAGCAGCCTTTAATACGTAAAAATTAAAACTTTATTTTATTCATCTCTGGTTTATCACCCAGTGAAAGAAGTAAAGTCATTCCCATCTTAAACGGTGGTTTGGTGGCTACGCTCTCGGAAATTTTTAGAAATTTTCTTTGTGGTAATCTAACTCAAGATAAGAAGTTTATTAAACACTTAAGAAATTGTAGACGAGAAATTCATCTTGTGTCCTTGAAAACAACGTCCATATCTAAGAAGAAAAATATACTGAAAAGTCGTAAAGGGGGCTATTCTATCAGCGTTATTGCCTATTGCAGCGAGTTTGGTAGGAAGTCTTTTAATTGAAAATGAAGGAGTTTTACGTTATCCCTGCCATTACCTACGAGAGGTTAATGAATAGAAAAGAGGTTTGTGATGGTGATATTAATAACCTGGAGGGTACTGGCAAGTTGGATACGACAGCTGTTAGTAGTAGCGGACACGTCCCTCTTAATATCCAAAAACTGTCTGTGCCAGCTATATCGCTCACGGGACCTCCTCTTCCTCCTCCTCCTCCTCCTATAGAAAGTGTAGGTGCAGTGACTGGAGGGGAGGTGGTAAACGCCCCGATTACGTTGAAAACAATTAAAGGGGACATGACTCGCAAAAAAAGCAATCCCGATTTAACAGGTATTATTCCAATATTTTTTAAAGAACCTCAAAAGTCATATGTTACGGCTTTTGTTAAGCACTTACAAGATTCTAACACGGTTGAATGGAATGAAGAAGGAGATTTAACTCATCCACTCGCAGGTTATAATATTTTAGATATAGCTCGAGAATTTCAAGGGAATAAAAAAAACCCACGTTGATAATATTTCGAATTATCACTACTTCATAGAAATGGCCGGGGTTAAAGATTGGATGTTAAGGAATATAGCCATTAAAAAACAAATCGAAACGTGGCGAAATATGGGAAAAAAGGAGGAGGGAGGAGGAGGAAGGAGGAGGAGGAGGAGGAGGAGGAGGAGGGGAGGGAAAAACAAGATGGCGATTGTGAGGAAGAAACGAAACAGAAGCATGGTGGATACGTGGGTGGCTTATTAACATTTTAGGAACAATGATGCCGGAGCTGTTTAGTCACGTGATACTGATTTTGATAAAATGAGTCATATGTGTGGATGACTTTGGCATGGGGGAATGATAAGACTTGTTTATTCGTGTGAGCTTGAATCATGGCTGGGAGTGATACTGATTTTGATAAAATGAGTCATATGTGTGGATGACCTTTGGCGTGAGGGAATGATAAGACTTGTTTATTCGTGTGGGTGTGAATCATGGCTGGGAGGGAGAGAGACTTGATGCTTCGTCACAACTGGTTTGTAATCGGTGATTGTGATAAAGGCAGGGAGCTCGGGTAGCTCATTATCTCTTGAAGGATTGTCACATCAAGACGTGGACTCTCGCCATGGCTTCATCAACCTCCTCGTGCAAGTTAGTTTTCGGGAACTTGTCCGAAAATAAGTTCAGGAAGCGGAACACGTGTTTAGTAGTGGCCACTAATTGTGTCACATGCAGGAATTACGGTGTGGTGGCAGACGTCATTCGTGCTTATCCGTATGCCGAGTTGGCAGGTTTTCGATATTCTCGCACTGGTGCATCATATGCATGTCCTCGTGATAGGGTATTGAAGGTTCCGCCATTGTGAAAAGACCTGAAAATATCACATCTTGGGAATGCAACGATGAAGTTGATCTCTACCATAGCTACCTTATTAACACAATACGGTATCGGCGCCCCCATTGAAGAGAACGAATACGCACAAAAGAGCGTGGCTTATTCCAAAGATGAAGATCATGCCGATCGTTTGGCCAGAGATAGTAAGCAGATGAGATTCAACCACTTTTTTTTCTTCGGTCAAGAAATTGAAGGAAGAATTATCTAAATCATCGTATGACTATGTCAAGTATGTTATCTTTCCCGCTGGCATCGGTCAAAGCGGGCGTGTTAATACGACTTGGTTGAATCAATATTTACCTGTGTTAGCTACATTCAGTGATGAAATGAGCAAAATTGGTAAAATATGTTGCGTGGCTATAATGAAAAAGAATTTATCCCTGTTGGAGGAAAGGTGCGTGGAAGATTTATATATGAAAAACTTGTTAGCTAAATTTAAAAGCTTTGAGGTGTTAGATGAAACGTCGTCTTTGATAAACGGTCGGGAAAGTGCTGGAGTAGATGTATGTGGCATATACTGAGGCTGTGATGTGAAGGAACAGGTTAGAAAATATTTAGTAGCCGTGTGTTTCGTTGAAGTATTGTTTTTGGAAAAGCGAATGCGTATATTATCGCGTTCGTGTTTGTATATACAGTTTTTTTTTCTAATGTATGTATTTGTATGGAATATTAATTCATTCCCCTGTATTTAGCATTGGTTACAAATATAAAATAACAATTCCGTCTGTCATTTGATTTTTCATTTAACCTCTTTCAAACTCGGTATTAATAAATAAACAAAACTGAAATTCCATCTGTCATTTGATTTTTCATTTAACCTCTTTCAAACTCGGTATTAATAAATAAACAAATTGAAGTGTTTGCCTTTAAACTTGTGTAGTGTATGGAGATTATGACTCAAATTCTATGATAGATAAAATTTCACGTGAGGGTGAAGTCAGCTTGGCAAATATGGCGATAAGGTCAGGTTTCATCCGTGTGTCGGTTATTGGGGGAGATATCAAATTGATAAATATATGTCTCACATGAGGTTGAAGTCAGTCGCCAAATATCCTTTTATCATGATCTCCGAATATCTAAGCAAAATGTAAAGAGAGAGAGAGAGAGAGAGAGAGAGAGAGAGAGAGAGAGAGAGAGAGAGAGAGAGAGAGAGAGAGAGAAGTTGATAGAGGCTACATTCGCGATGTGCATATATTAATTTAGAGATTTTATATGAGGAGGAGGAGGAGGTAAACGTCCCGGTTACGGTTGAAAACAATTAAAGGGGACATGAGTCGTAAAAAAGCAGTGAACTGAGTCTATTTGGGGTTGGGGTGGGGTGGTTTTATTCCGTAGAGTTACGTGACGTCACGGGGGCATAAGCGTGGAGTCGATTTGGGGTCGGGGTTCAAATGGGGCAGTTACGTGACGTCACGGGGGTTAGAATGTGGTGGAGTCAATTTGGGGTCGGGGTTCAAATGAAGGGTTTCCCGTAGAGTTACGTGACGTCACGGGGTTAGGAATGGAGTCAATTTGGGGTCAGGGGTTGGAAGGATGGTTTTATTCCCGTGTGAGAGTTACGTGACGTCATGGGGGTAGAAAAGTGGTGGAGTCAATTTTGAGGTCAGGGGTTCAATTTGGGGTGACGTCACGGGTCAAAGTGGGGGTTGTTGAAGGATGGTTTTATTCCGTGGAGTCAATTTGAGGTC
Source organism: Macrobrachium rosenbergii (assembly GCF_040412425.1). Classification (NCBI taxonomy): domain Eukaryota; kingdom Metazoa; phylum Arthropoda; class Malacostraca; order Decapoda; family Palaemonidae; genus Macrobrachium; species Macrobrachium rosenbergii. The sequence continues at coordinate 59,822,522 of NC_089782.1, read as the reverse complement.
AGGGGTTGAATTGGTGGGTAGAGATGACGTCAGGCGACAAAGTGTAGCCAGGTTGGGGTCGGGGTTGAAATGTTGGTTTTATTCCGTAGAGTTACAGGTGGCACGCCCCAAAAAGTGGAGTCAATTTGAGGTCAGGGGTTGAATTGGTGGTTTTATTCCCGTAGAGTTACGTGACGTCACGGGGGTGCGGCAAAGTGGAGCCAGGTTGGGGTCGGGGGGTTGAAATGTTGGTTTTATTCCCGTAGAGTTACAGGTGGCCACGCCCCCAAAAAGTGGAGTCAATTTGAGGTCAGGGGTTGAATTGGTGGTTTTATTCCCGTAGAGTTACGTGACGTCACGGGGGTGGGGCAAAGTGGAGCCAGGTTGGGGTCGGGGGTTGAAATGTTGGTTTTATTCCCGTAGAGTTACAGGTGGCCACGCCCCCAAAAAGTGGAGTCAATTTGAGGTCAGGGGTTGAATTGGTGGTTTTATTCCCGTAGAGTTGCGTGACGTCACGGGGTGCAGAAAAGTGGTTTCATTCCCGTAGAGTTACAGGTGTCCACGCACCCACTCCCTTTTTCGACCTCATGTACGTACATGAGCTTATAAGACAAGTGGAGTCAGGGGTGGCAACACCCCCTTTTGCACCTCATGTACATATATTAGTTCATGTACGTACATGAGCTTATAAGACATGCGGAGTCCATTTGGGGTCACGGGTGGCCACGCCCCCCTAATATGAGCTCATGTACGTACATGAGCTTATAATACAACTGGAGTCGATTTGGGGTCAGGGGTGGCCACGCCCACCAGAATAGTGGAGTCTATTTGGGGTCTGGGGAGGCCACACCCCTTTTAGGCCTCATGTACGTATATGAGCTTATCAGGAGGGGAGGGGCTAGCCACGCCCCCTTTGGGGGTTGGGGCGTTGCCCGCCCCTTTTAGGCCTCACGCACGTACATGAGCTTATCAGGAGGGGGAAGGGGGTGGCCACGCCTTCGGGGCGGGGTTAGAAAAGTGGAGTCTATATGGGGTTTTTTCCTCTACTGCCAGGCTAATGATGACTGGTTCTACTGTCTCTCGGATATTGTCCGACTCCCAATACTCCTCCTCGAAATGACGGGATTGTTGAACTGCTCCTGCCCACACTTCTGGGGTAACAGAAAGCCTGGCTTCCTCCAACCTTTCCTGCAGGTCGGATCGAGTAAATCGATGGAGGGAGGAACGTACATGTCTCTTCATGACCCCCCACACCTGTTCAATTGCATTGAGCTCAGGGTGAGCGGGGGCAAGCGCTTACAACCTCATGGCCCCATTCACGGATGGTGTTGTCAATCTCATACCTTCGCTCCGGCCGATTCTTTTGGCAAATAAGCAGCAGCTCGGCGTGTGGCAGAAGGTCGGAACGATATCCTGCGCTGTTCTAGCCACCTGATGAGAGAACATAATAGAACATTAATACCTTAAAAATAGATCATAAATTGTTACATGTAGTACAGGCAATAAAGTGCAATTTGATAAAGTTCCCATTAAAATAGGTTAATTGACTCTTGAACACTTTATAAATATATATATATATATATATATATATATATATATATATATATATATATATATATATATATATATATATATATATATATATATATATATATATATATATATATATATATATATATATATATATATATATATATATATATATATATATATATATATATATATATATATATATATATATATATATATATATATATATATATATATATATATATATATATATATATATATATATATATATATATATATATATATATATATATATATATATATATATATATATATATATATATATATATATATATATATATATATATATATATATATATATATATATATATATATATATATATATATATATATATATATATATATATATATATATATATATATATATATATATATATATATATATATATATATATATATATATATATATATATATATATATATATATATATATATATATATATATATATATATATATATATATATATATATATATATATATATATATATATATATATATATATATATATATATATATATATATATATATATATATATATATATATATATATATATATTGGAAGTCATTACAATTACCTGACGAGATCTGCCTTTTTGGTTGCTGATGTGGGGCATCGACACTCCTCGATCAATGTGCTATGATATGGTGCATCATTAAGCACAAGTACAGATGGCTCGGGAAGGGATGGCAGAAGTTGCGTCGTTAGCCACTGTTTGAACAACTTTGGATTCATCTCGCCATGACAGTCTCCCTGATTGGTCTTGGCCAGGTAGCACAGGTATGAACCATCTATAAAGCCCTCATTCGTGCCAGCTGCCACCGCCACAAAACGCTCACCTTCTCCAGGAGGAACCTGACGACTGTAAGTGGGGCTGGTGACATCCTGCGTAGTGTCTGCCCATTCCCTGTTGTGGGCCGTCCTTGTCGTAAACCAGGTTTCATCTACGTAAACGACCACTCTCCCCTCCTCCCGCTGGCGTCGTAGATCACGGAGAGCAGTTATCCGGCGGCATACAATTTCCAGAGATTCCTTCCTTACATACATCTTACGTTGGGAAGTTTTATACTTGAATCCCATAGAATGCAAGAGTCGAAGTACTGAAGCCCATGATGTCATTTCCGGAATAATGCCAGATGTTTTGAGGCCATTTGTCAAGGAACCAACAGTAAAATGCTCCTTCTCGGCAAACTTTCTGTGGATACAGCGGTGAATGGCACCAATCATAAAGTTATCAAAGACAGGCGGCGATTGTGATCCTGGCGATGGTGAAGGCACGGAACTGGAGGCACGGTTGACTGTGACCCTCACTGCATCTGCAGTCATGCCCAAAACATATCCAACACGGTCGTACGGTCTAAAGAAGAAGAAAAACATTATATCGGATGATCCGTTGGTCTGCTGGAGATTTTAGCACATATAAGCGTGTTTTTACTTTGGATAAAAATCTTATTTTAACAAAAATAGTTATATAAAGACTGTTTACATACAATCTCTCTCTTTCTCTCTCTCTTGGTGGCATAGTGAATAGTTAATGGAAATGTTCAAAATCCTGAATGACATTACAAGTATTATAATCACGTTACGCTAAATACAAATCAGACCATAAACATTGGATTTAAACTAGTAACTGAATAATTACCTATTCAGGCTATAGTAAGTATGGCCACGGGCTTTCTCTTGACTGTATAAAGTTGCAAGTCGTAAGACAAATGCAGTTTTGCAACCAAGGGGACAATTCCAAATCCTGTTAGCCATTCTTAACTGCTATGAGTTTCAGAGCCGATGGAACAAGGTGAATGAGTTTCTCTCTGGTGGATGGGCGGGGCAACATTTCGTCAAACGGTGTTTACCTTGCTTATGTAATGAATGTTTTTCGACTCTTGGCTCGTAATCATTGGCCATGGCGTCGGCTAGATAATTTTTACTCTATAAAAATTAAAACTATCGGGTTTAGGTTATTGATAATGCTGACAAAATTTGTGTGGTTGTAAAATATACATATGTCAACTTTCAGCTACATCCGATGCTTTGATAAGGAGCAAAGTCTAAAAAACCGTGTTACAGAGGCCCTGAATCTCATAGTAGTACATAAATTATAGAAGGAAATAGTATTTCACTGTCGGAGGAGACTTTTTAAATCAGTAGATCTCCTTACAAAAACAGTTCCCTATTAAGATCATTGCAAGTTCACCCAAAATAATTCTTGAACACTTTCCAAAATCTTCCGGAAAACAGCCATTAAAAATGTTTTTGGTGGCTTTCTAGTAAAAGCGTGAAGTCACATGACACAATGATGATTATGGTCAGTGTATATCAGAACTTTCCCACCTGTTCTGTTCTCCTCTATTTTTCGTTTTGTTATGATACAGTAGCAATATCTCACTAAATCACAAGCCTAACAGCATTTGAATAATTGGCAATTTCATCAAACTGACAGTTGTAAACATGCGTCTTTAAACGTACTCTTTTAGCCTATGTAACAATAATTATGGTGATTCTCAATAAATGCATGTTTACTGTTGCAAATAAAAATTTTCATTCAGTGAATTCTAATGAATTATTTATTCTGCATATTTTCAGTTTTTTTTAATACTTAAGTTAAATGAAAACAGGATATAAATTAAAAATATATATTCAGGAGTGTAATATGAGAACAATTCTTTAACCTTAGATTTTGGGTAGATAAACATATAATAAAACAAACATCTCTCTCTCTCTCCTCTCTCTCTCTCTCTCTCTCTCTCTCTCTCTCTCTCTCTCTCTCTCTCTCTCTCTCTCTCTCTATATATATATATATATATATATATATATATATATATATATATATATATATATATATATATATATATATATATATATATATGTGTGTGTGTGTGTGTGTGTGTGTGTGTGTTTGTGTGTGTGTTACTTTAAGTTTTTTCGAGGTCATCCATTCATTTTATCGATCAACGAATGTGTTTACATTTTTGCTACCGTATGTGTTTATGTGTGTCTGACTGCTTATGAAAACTGACCATTTTCACAAGACAACTTGCGCTAATGTAGAAAGTAAGAAAATATTTTCTACAAGCAACTTTTATTGAGTTAGTTTTCCATGTTTAGTCTCTTATAATGTTTTTGTAAGTGTAACGCCTATCTCAATAGGTCCTTGAAGCCAGAGAGAAAAAAAAAATACGAAAGAAGGGTGTTCACTGAGAACAAGGATAAAAGCAACTAAAAATAAACAATAAATAGGAATAAAGAGAAAATAAACTATTTCATCAATGCAGACAATATCTCATGCAATTTTTTAAAATAACAAGAATAATATTCATATTATTTTATTTTTTTGTTGTTTCATTATAGTCACCATTATCCTCATTTTGTAATTGTTTCACTATTATTTTAATTAATTCTTTTTATACTTTTTTGTGTTTGTCTTCCCATTCCTCCTATATTGTTTCTCTAATTTTTATTACCTCTCAGATTAATATCTTTTTTGTTTTTGCCAAGGGAAGTATCGTCAAAAGAATTTATAGCTGATAAAAACAAATGAATTAGTATATGCTTTTGGTTTTACATACTTTCTCAGTGAATATTTATTCGAACAAATGAAATATATGGTTGTCTAACCTATTTCACAATGAAAAGTAATGGATTTTTATATTACAATGAAAATATATTTCCATTTTCTTTCTTGCATAACTGGCCAGTCTTCTTTTTCTTTTAATTATTTCTATGTTTTTATGCGAGTTTTAAGCCCTTTGAACATTCTAACTTCAGTAAAACATAGCTTTTTCCTTGACTTTCGCCTTTTTTTTATTTTTCTAGTGTAAAAACCATTAAACGATTTTTAAAAGGAAGAAAAATCCCTTAATGAGGAAAATGGAGCTAAAGAACGTTTATGTAAAATTTTTGCATCACAGTGTTACCAAAATTTTTAGTAAAGTTCTGAAAGGAAATTCGTGATGAATACATATTTTCGAACATAGTTACTTCCTTTTCGCGAATTTCGTGATTGAATGCTTTTTAAAACGGTAGCAAAATGTAAGGGTAAAATCATAATAAGAATTCACACCTTGATCTATGAATAGATTTAATTAAGGAAATATTTAGTACTAGTGGGAATTGTAAATGAGTCTTTGACAGATGATGCAACAAAATGTAGAAATGGAGGACTTTAATAGCCAAGAAATGCCAGAGAAATGGCATCTCTGAACTGCCGTTGAGATGAACATAACTGTCAATCAGTATATTCCTGATGACACCATTGTAACAAAAGTCTGCCTGAAATCTAGAGCCAATTGGGATCGCATTATTGAAGCTTGTCAGGCACTTAATATTTCAGATGCTGCATTAGATCCTGAGCCCAAGAAGAAGTTAAATGAAATGCTGATGGCTATTTTAATAAAGTATTTCCTTAAAAAGGTCATCAAGTTCAGGAAAAATGACCAGCCATGACAAACAGACTAAATTCAGCGCATAGAGACGAAATTGTTCAAATGAAAATTACACTATTTTTTGTTGAGTCTCACCGTGCTGCGAATAGAACTTACCATACAGCCGAGAGTAATACAGCAATTCCTTGAATAGGAAATTTGAAGGAATTGCTCCGCCCCGTCTTTGGTGGCATCATCTATCTTTGGGTCAGGCTTGCCTTCCATTCCACCACTACTAGCAGATGATGGTATATAGGTTACTGGCCCTAGGGAAAAGGCTGAACTGCTTCATCGAGCTTTTGAAGCTAAGCAGTCAGCTGAGGATGTCCCTCTCCCTGAAACTTGTCATTCTGAACCTATTCTTATAAAATATGCATTTCGCTCTAGGGATGTTAAGAAAATTCTAGAAATCTTGGTAACTATTTTTATTAAAAAAAAGTTTCTGGTATGTTGTCTCCCAAGACTAGTAGAGATTTTACATTTTTATGTCAATGTAGTATCTTTGCAGATGAGCGCAAGCTTAATAATACAGTGTCTGTTCCAAAGAGTAGCATATCTGCAGACTGCAATAACTACAGGCCATTTCTATTCTCCCTGTGCTCTCCAAAGTTGCTGAAAAACTTATTTTTAAGCAACTATTTAAGTACGTGGAATCTAAAGGATTGTTAGCTGATAGCCAATATGCATATAGAAAGCAGTTAGGTACCTGTGATGCTCTTTTAGACTTGACATACCATTTGCAAGAGAACTAGATAATGGTTTTAAGAGCAGAGTAATTTAAATAGATTTCAGTGATGCTTTCAATTTAGTAAATCATAAGGCACTTATTTATAAACTTCAGAATCTTGGAGTTGGTGGATATGATTTAGGAATACTACAAGATTTCCTTACAGGTAGGCTGCAGCGAGTTGCTGTTGATGGAATCTTTAGTGAACCAAGACCTATTGTGTCCAGGGTTCCGGGGGATAGCGTTCTTGGTCCACTATCATTTTTGGTGTATACGGGCGATATGGTTGTTGGTCTGGAACACCAAATTGTTCAGTATGCCGATGATGCAACACTTGTGTGTTTGGTAAAGCCTCCACTCATGAGAAATGAAGCTGCCCTCAGTCTCAGTCGGGAAATGGACCGGATCAGTGAGTGATGTAGTCGGTGGGGTAAAAACGAAAACACCATTGACCAGCAGATCTCGTACAGAATTCCCAATCCCATCCTCCCCTTCAGGTGGATGGGACTATGCTGAATGAGTCTCATGCTTTAACTATTCTAGATGTAACTTTTGACTAACATCTTACTTTTGAGAAACATCTAATGAAAGTTTCAGCAAATGCCAGACGAAAGTTAGGTATTGTTCTAAAGGCCTCAGTTATTTATAAAAGTGATAAAATCATTGCAACTTATTTTAGGTCATTTGTGCTTCCTTTGCTGGAATACTGTTCTCCGGTGTGGATGTCTGCTTCTGCCAGAGATTTCTCTCTTTTAGACAGAGTGGTTCGTGGTGGCAGGTTTCTGTTTCCTAATAGTAGCAGTTATGACTTGGACCATCGACGGATGGTCTCTTGTTTACCACTTTTTCATAACTTGTATTTCTATTAAAATAGAAATCTATCATATTCACAATTGGTCCGTGATCCCCTGTTCCTGCCGAGAGCAACCAGATTCGCTGAACAGCAGCACCAATATGCAGTAAATGTGCCTCGCTGTCGAACTTCTCAGTTCCAGAGGTTTAATATTCCTCACACCGTTGGAATATGTCGTTCAACTGGAACTTCAAAAGTTCAATCCAAGATGCAATGCATTACTACCCTAATGTTATTCTCCTTACATTTTAATACATTTTTATCTATTTATTAGTTTATTAATTTATTTTTCATTTTTAATAAGTGAGATATCTTTACTCCGTATTTCCCTTTACCTTCTCTTACTTCCTAATGAGCACTATATTCTTTGGAAGCTTTAATTTCAAGTCAATGGCCCCTGTAGCCTTGTTCCATAGAAGAGTGTTCATCTTCAGAATATAATAACAAAAATAATTCAACACAAATCTCTTAAAGTATGCTTAAAGTATCTTGTAAAGAAATGAAAGGTATTATGTCCAGGCATCAAGAAATAAAAAAACAGTGACAATAATAAATACATGACTGTCCCACATTTTCCCTACATGGATGTGTCCCGGAAATATGAATAGTTTTTAATTAAGCAACAGTTCCATACCATTACTAAGCTGTGTTCCCTCGGCAATGATGTGGTTACTAGCTCCTGAGAGATGGTGAGAAAAATAAAGCATGAGTATATACTATAAATAAGTAAAAATAAAAAAAAATATATACAAATTATCATGGGTATAGGTTAAATTACGGGAATGTTATCCACCTCAGAGCTGTATATAAGGTAAAAAGGATGAGTCTAATTTTTTTTATACAAAAATGGTAAAAGAAAATAGGCAGGTACATATTATATGACATTAAAAACATATTTGGGCAAACATTGGTGATGAATGGGAAAAAAAACTGTAAAAATTATGCAAAGCAGGAACTTCTTTGCTAGTTAGCGTTCATGTAGAAAATAACAGCACATGGGAATATACATAGTGATTCAAAAATTAAAATGGTGTGCGGCTGAACACTGACATATACAGTAGAATAACGAAGGATAACGGTGAACAAAAATTTAACAACAATTTAACGGAATAATTGTATGCAATTGCTCAGAAATAACACTAAGTCATTTTCACTGAACACCTTTTGATAAGTTTATGCATTTATCACCTTCATTTTTTGGAACAAATACTGTCTCTCACATGATTGGCGTAATGTCACTGAAAAAAAAAAAAAATGTATGAATGAACACATTTTTCACCTAGTTGTCGGTCAAAAACGAAACGGAATCCTGTGAGATTCACCAGAGCTTTTGGGATTTAAAAGCTTTAGTACAAGAATCAGAGTACCTATATCAACTGGTGAATGTCTGAATTTATTTCTTTTGAATAATGTAGAGGGTTGATTATAGTGTAGTTGATTGGCGTTGAAGATATTTTCTTTCTTTCTTATATTGGCAAAATATTTATTAAAATCATTTGCTCTCTTCTGAGCGTCAGTCAGTGGCCATGCTTTCAAGTGACCCGGGAGATTTTCAGTTTGGAGGTATATATTATTTTATTGATGGCATACATGATCCCCTCATGTTACCCTACATTTAGAAAATTCTCCTCGCAATAGTTCTTCTGTTTATTAGACAACATTATCTTGATGTTCTCCTTTTCCCTTTTGTAATTATTTTCAGCAGTGGGGTTTATCTATTTATTTTATATTCTTTCAGTAGGTTTTTTTCTGACTCTTATTGTATCTTTAATTTCGATGACGATCCAAGGGGTAGGAAGGCTTCTCATAACTTTCGTAATAAAAGGAACACAGATGTCCAACCAGTTCAAAAAGCTATTGTCAAAAGTATGAACCTGATAGCGTACGCCCTCAGTAATTAAAATAGTACTTAAGGAACAGCAGTCATTTAAAACGAGTTCACAGAGGTCATACTACGACTAATTCTTGAGGTAACGAAATGCCTCGACAGTTGGAGGGCGCATTTCTTCTCTGATATCAATATTTGCTGTCAAAGTTCATGATCACCCACTGAATAGGGCCGATATCAGAGGATATAACGAAATTATGTCTACTGGTAATAGTAAGATCCAAGAGAGATAAGGAGGTAGATTTAATACGAGTTGGCTTTATTGCCAGCTGACTTAAGTGGTTGGTTCTAATAATGTTTCCCCTCCTGTTGTTGAAGAACAGAACGGTTATTAGCAGGGGTTTGTTTTTGAAACACATGGAACCAGACAATTCAGAAAAATAATCATAGCTCCTTTCAGGGCACGAGGATGATGGTATACACAGCCCATGAGAAATGAAGGGCAATTTCTATAATGAATTTTCATCCAATGATCTTCGACGTGCCCTGGTCTCATGAGTCCAGGTCTCATCGGGAGCTTAATCTTCAAGTGGTGTCTCCCATTGACACTACCCCACCTCCCCCCCAAATCCCCCCAGTCCAACGGTAGACAGAGGACCCTGTGATTTCAATAGAACTACTATGTACTTCAGGCAGAAGACATGATTCGATTATACACACGACATCAACATCAACATTCATACCATTTATTAAAAATTCGAGTTCATCAAAATTACCCAAGAGGAATTGTGTATTTATACGTTAAGTGATAAGTCGATCTTTTAGAGCATCATGATAAGGATGGAGTAATTGCTAATCTATATTTTGACATAATCGTGTTTTGTGTCCATATTCCCTACACCCATCACACCTAGTGCTATGTTCGAACTGGCAATGAAGAAGAACATGGCTGAATCCGCCACAGTTATAGCCAGTGGCGAAACTAAGATGGAGACGGGGGGCCCGCTGGCACTCTGGCATCTTTTGAGCAGGTCTGGTCTGGCATAATTCTAGATTTTCTAGCATACATCGTCTGATCGGAACTCTGAACAGCAATTTATCGACTCTGCTGTTCCGTTGTAAATCTGCTGTGTTGTTTTTGTTTTACTTGTATCAAATAAAACAAATGACTGAGATGTTGAGGTTTAAAATGTGCGTTTAATTTTCACCACTTTAGTACTTTTTAGCACGGGAAAGGGGTGCACTTTCCAGGTCGGCCCCGGTCGCCACTAAGGCTAGTTACGCCGCTGGTAAGATTAGCAGCTGAATTTCTTCGCCATCCTGCATTTGAGGATGAGCTGTGACGACCTTGATGATCACCCTCGATAGAAAACTGACGGTTTCGTCTTCCACCTACTTCTCGTAGTCCCGTAAAATGTCTTCATCATTTTTGAGAGAGAGAGAGAGGGATTTGCTATTTAGAAGAAATTCATGTGGTGTAGTGTTCCTGTAACTGGCGAGCAGGGCTGTGTGCACTCCTGATCGCTGTGTCCTGAGCCTCCGCAGTAATTTTTTTATCTGAAAATGACAGACACTCTTATCATTGGCTATGACTGCTACAGAATAAATATTTTATTCGTTTTTATCGCTATCTTTAAGTGAATGTTTCACATCATCATCAGATGAATGATCTTCCCTTCTGCAGAGGAAAAATGTAATAGAGGAGTGTAATAACTACAGGAAATAATACTGTTGCATGCTTCGGATGAAGAGAGGACAACATTATATGTTGTATATGGGCTCCTAAAAAGCGTATGATTAAAATCCTTTAAATCTGAAATGGAGTTACTTGAGTTTCGCAAGAGAATTTTTTTTTTATGGAAGTGAAGGCTGAAACAATATGGAAACCGGATGTTGCTTTTTGTTATTTGCGCAGCAGATTTTAGCCAAGGGTTGTTAATAATTCCAAGGTTGTTTAACATTTCTTTTACGAAAGAATTGAGGCAGCTACAGGCTTGTGAATGAAGAAAAACTGTCCGGAATAATTGGTGTTTGTGGTGATTGATGATAAGAAAAAAGTTGCATATCCTTAGTGTTGATTCAAACCATACGTTTGATTCGAAATTATAATGAATTTTTAGCATCAGTTTGCTTGAGTGGCAAATGCAAATCAAAAAAATTAAGTAATGATGTTGGTATTGACAGCAGACGAACAGAAATCATGCTTCGTTGTAGCTATTTGGAAGTAATAGTGACACATTATTATAAAAAAATAGTTGATGATTTATTCTTATTATTAGGACAGTATAAAATACGACTGAATAAATGAGGATGAATTTTGCTATTGATAATCAAGCTATGATTATGTGTTTTATAAGTACTGACTTTGTGAACAATTTTATAATTAGCAGAAAAACCTATTCTTTAATGAATGAGGTTTAAAAGCAGAAATCATATTTAAAAAATGTCAAATGTGCTTCCACTTCTTTAGTAGAGACAGTACCAAATGTGCAGTGACTGTCTTATTTTCGCTTTCATTTGCAATAGAATGGAATAGAGGAACACATACCTTATGTGCCAATACGTGAAAAACAGTGCAGGGAATGCAACAACCTTGCTCTTGTTTTCCTTATCTGTCGACGCTACATGTGAAGAAGGGAACCTTTGGCCAATTTGAGAGAAACATATGAAGACAGGAAGTGTCTAAGTACTCGTATAACGAATTTCGGCTTTACAGTCACAGTGACAATGCTGTCCCCGACATCCTTGTTCTTTCTCTTTCGGTACAAATGCCCCAGGAAAATACTGGTTTAGCTATTTTCCAAAACAAATTTTCAATACAACGTCAGCACGACAATCTTATGAATCTTAATGGTACGAAGGTTTTTCTTTTAATAAAAAGAGGAAAAAATTACATTATTTTGAATGTTCATTTCATAACCGAAGGTAGTTCAAAACCTAATCTTTCACCTACCAAAAAACTGGACAAGTTGTTTCTTATGACAAATACAGAAGGGGAAATTTATCCTCGCCAGTAAAAAAAGTTATGAACATTGTTTTGGCCTCGGAGTCCAGAAGAATAATTAGCAGAGGCTTATAGCCACGTGGAGTCTAGATATTATAACTGATGGATAAAAATATTTAATTTTTGAATGTTGGTCCTCTGCTCTTCAGTTGTTCTAAGTAAAAACTGCAGTAGCATGAAACTGAGCCACACTTCGGTGGGTCACCTCCAGAATGGAGGATGTCTAGGTCGTATATCAGAAAAAGCTTTTGATTTTATTCTGAATGTCATTAACGCGTGTGTCACTCCATTAGTACATAAGTATGTGCTATTGCGAACAAGTGCAGGTCTATTTGCGAACGTGTGTGATTTTTTATACAGAAAAATTGCAATGGAGCATATGTACTGTATAGCTATGTTTACTGATACTGATGAGAGGTGCACTATTGTTCAATTGGAATGGCACTTTAGACTTTGAAATTGTATGGAGACTTATTCCATTCTAGGAAAAAGATGTGATAAAAAGGAAACTTATGAAATCTAAGATAATGATTACCAACTAAATTTATGAACATAATAATTTCTTATCTCAAGTATAGTACACTTTGAATATCATTCATAGCTTCAATTTTGTCTTTTCCGATGACAGCGATAAGTTTGTGCTGAAGAAAAAACTTGTTGGTTCGCCATCTTTAATTAGAAAGTATGGGGAACAGAATAATAAAGTTTCCTATGTCTCTTGACGAAGATCTTGGTACCTTCGAAAATGTGAGGTTTTCACATAATCTTTTAAAAAAATCTATATTATGGAAATATTACCTTTACTTATTAATTGAACTTTGTACCCATTTGTTCATTTTATTAATCCATAATGTAACTGAAGTATATTTGTTTTCCGAAACCATTTAGGGGTTAATTGAAGTGAATTAGAGCAATCTTTTATAATCATGTTCGTGAACATTCTACGACGACGTATAAGTTTGTAACCCGAAGTTTATGACAATTTTTTTAAGAGAACTGTGAAATCTCTCTGCATTACTCTAATGATGTATTGAGTGATTTTCAATCGGTTTTTCGATTTTAATTAGAAGATAAATGAATTACAAGTATATATAAAAGTGAATGTGTGTGTGTGTATTAGTATGTTTGTATGTTTGTGCTCTATAGAAATCTGAACTGCTTGACCGATCTAGACAAAATTTGGCAAGCGGCCATCATTTGACCTAACTAGATAATAGGGTAGGTTTCAAACCTGTACTCCCTTCCCGTTCCCCCATCCCCCTTCCCGTTCCCTGAAACGGATTTATCATACCTCATTTCATTTACTTGATACCATGTAAATATATGATTGAAAATACTTTTCCTTCCGGTGATTAATAATTCATTATCAAGCTTTGTGCTTAGGTTTGGTGGGGGATGTGTTTTGGTTTGGTGGGGTGCATGTTTAGGTTTAGTGGGGGAATGTGCCTAGGTTTAGTGGCGGTATTTCAGTTAAGTGGGTGGGGGGTTGTGTGTAGGTTTAGTGTGTGGTAAATGGGACAGTGACCACAGTAATATTTGGATAAAATGGATTGTAACTACAGTAATACCTGGATAACAGGGACAGTCAGAACAGTAATACCTGGATAACAGGGACAGTCAGAACAGTAATATCTGGATAAAAGGGATAGTCAGAACAGTAATACCTGAGGGACAGTCACCAAAGTAATGTCTGGATAAATTGGACAGTCACCACAGTGATATCTGGATAAATGGGACAGTCATCTAGTAATATCAGGATAAAATGGACAGTCACCACGGTAATAAATGGACAAAAGGGACAATCAGTACAATAATACCTGGATAACAGGGACAGACAACACGTAATGAATGGATAAATGGGGCAGTCACCACAGAAATGTTTGGATAAAATGGACAGTCACCATAATAATACTTGGATAAAATGGACAGTCAGCACAGTAATATTTGGATGAAAGAGACAGTCACCGCAGTAATATCTGGATAAAAGGGACAGTCACCACAATAATATCTGGATAAAAGGGACAGTCAGCACAGTAATACCTGGATAGATAGGACACTCAAAACAGTAATACCTGGATAAATGGGATATTTACTACTGTAATACCTGGATAAATGGAACAGTCACCACAGTAATACCCAGATAAATGGGACAGTAACTGAAGTAATATCTGGATAAAAGGAACAGTCGGTATAATAATACCTGAATAAATGGGACACTCAGAACAGTAATACCTGCATAAGTGGGACATTCACTACTGTAATACCTGGATAAATGGGACAGTCGTCACAGTAATACCTGGATAAATGGGACAGTCACCACGGTAATACCCAGATAAATGGGGCAGTCACTGAAGTAATATCTGGATAAAAGGGACAGTCGGTACAGTAATACCTGGATAAATGGGACAGTCAGAACAGTAATACCTGGATAAAAGGGACAGTCACCACAGTAATACTGGATAAATGTCAGTCAGAAAAGCAATATTTCGATAAAGGGGCCAGTCAGCACAAGGAGGTACAGGAAAATTTTTGAGTCCTTCAGAGTTTTCCTGAGCAGTGCCAGTTTGGTCAGCTACTATATATATATATATATATATATATATATATATATATATATATATATATATATATATATATATATATATATATATATATATATATATATATATATATATATATATATATATATTATATATATATGTTATGCCCACAGATTAAATACTTCTTTGAAGTATTACGTAACGTGTCTTTGCGATCTACCTTCAGGAGACAATGGCATTTCGACCCTTATTCCCCCCCATCTAACACTCAACCCACACAGACCTCCCCCGGACACTCACTCTACTTTTTCCTCTCTCCCCTGACACTAGATTCGTCTCGCGCATTCCCCCTCTCTCTCTCTCTCTCTCAGACAGCACAAAGATCTCTTTCTCTCTCGCATTCCACATTAAAGAAATGAAATGGATCATCTAAGGAAACGCAATCTTTCTTACAAAAATAGATTTATTATTTAAAGCAACCCAACAAGTAATGAATAAACAAAGCAAAGATTAAAATGCATCATAAATGAAATTATCAAGAAAAAAAACATCTAACTCAAGATTTAGCCTCAGTCCAACTAAAAACCTGATTGTGGCTAATAGCCTGCAAATTCAAAAACTCTCACATACTCTATCTTAGACATTGTAAGTCGAGTCTCAAAAAAGTCTACCACATGAGAAATTTAGACATTGCAAGGTTTGCATCTGTCTCTCTATAATCACACCACCATGATAACATCATGTCACCACAATGTACCCACAGACATCTGTCGAAAGAATTAAGCACAAATAATAATCTCCCAAAAATATGCAAGTGCAAAACATAATAATGAAAAGTCTAAAATGCATGAGTAAATAGCCTACTGGTAAATAGAACACAATAAAATAGAATATAATAATGGTAAAAAGGTTATGTTCACTTCCCACACAAGTTCAAAAATCTCTTGAAACATGATAAAAAACATAAGTTCACAATTCACACAGAAAAACAAAGAGTCTGAACTTTACCTTACTCTGCCAATTCTAAGAGATTGCAACACTCAAAGATAATGTCTTGACGATCTCGCTCTAGCTTCGCTAATGAACGACCGGACTAATTTTTGGGCAGAACTAGACACAAAATCTAGATTTTCTAACGTACGAACTTATGTACCCACATACCAACTCGGTCATATGACTCGCACACCCGAGCCAATATTGTGTGTTCATCAAACAAACGGCTGAAGTAACCAAACTATTTGCTGAATGCAACGATTTGCAACTGTCTGTCTTGACCTAATACCATCCTACAGCAACTTCTCTTCCATCACACCTTATAACACAGTAATGTTAAAACGGCCATATTTTTCTAAAATAGTGCTCGGCCACCCCATAAGAGCGTCTCGCTCTCTTAATGGCGAACCAAAATAAAAGCAAATGTATAAAACATAACAAATAGAGCTATGCTCAATTAGCAATGTCTACTGCACTGCAGATTTAAGTGCTGCTCTCATGACGTACTTGCAAAGTCACTGGGGTCGTTTTCTTAGAGCCCTTGCATTTAGTCTTACAAGCACAAATAAGCTTAACTACTCCCACAATAAGAATTATCAGTAAAATAGCCACTAAAATTATCAAAATGGATGGCAGAATGTATTCACGGTACTCGACCATGAACGGATCATCGTTCTCCAACAATGGCGGAACAGTCATCGGTATCACTGTTGAAGGCACTGTAACTACATCATGATCATTATGCATATGACGCATGAATATCTTCTTGGAACTGTTGAACACAGCACGGCTAAGTACGAGGAAGTCTGTTGACACTACTCGACATGACGCGTCAAACAGCTTGGATCCTTGAAGAATGAATGACATCGACTTGTTACCTCGGCACATCGTCGTAACAGGACATTCTTTGCAGTATATGGCAGTAAGAGTTCTGGTGGTGATCATGTGGTATTCATGTGGAAACCGTATAAAGTCACATTCTGTCGGAGTCTGTCTATGAACTAATGATAATTCACAACCACCCACAGATACAACTCGCAATTGGAAAATATTACTGTCACACACATACTTCTACCTAACCAAGGTACAACCTGTCTTATAATCAACTCCCGAACCTTGATATTGATCTCCCAAAATGAACATGGTCTCTAATCCATCCCATGTCTCTACTAAGTCTCTAAAAGCACTCGGAAAAGGTCTATTAATAAAACTAAGAAAAGGTTTCATTGCACTAACAGGAACGTATAATATCAATCCCCGATCAGACAATCTCACCCTCAAAACATTATAATATAAATACAAATCTCCTCCCGTGAACAATACTTTCGCCCCATGTAGATAAGTGGAATTCCTTAGAACGTTTTCCAAGTATCCTAAAGGTAATATATCACCATACACACGACCATCTGCTGCAGCAATAATTGCTTTTATCTGCATTTGCACTTCTGTCCTTAGAGAATCAGTTTCTTTCTCAATATTAAGAAAAGTATGTTGAATCGTAAGAAGTGCTATTGTCACATCTAGATCTTCTTTCAAACCTTCTACCGTAACTGACAAATCATTCAAAGAATGTCTAATTGTTTCAAAACCACTTCTCAATTTCTCATTACTTTCTTGCAACTGATTTAACTGTTTCCCCTGAGTTATTAGGTCTCTTTGAACTTCTGCTACTTTGACTAAACTTCCAATGGACATCGCTCCAATCGCAGCAATCACACCAACACCTAAAAGAACTAAAGGTGCTGCTCTTTTACTTCTCCTATTCTGTATAGAAGGTGAATTTCCTGGAGTAACGTCAGGAATCCATTCTAACGTTTTATCTATCCCTTTATCAACTCTATCTAACGTTATTCTTATTTCTTTCATTAATCTAGTTAAAGAGACTGGTAAAGTTCTCTTATTCTCTACTTCATCTAGCGTCTTTCTCATTTGTTGTAACCTATTCTTGGAATTACTCAATTCCTCTCTGGCTGATCCTATCTTGTCAAATTCCACACTTATGGTCACTTGGTCCGAAGGTAACCAGACTTCATGATCTTCTTCAACCACTACACCTGGTCCTAAACGAGCTTCCTGTGACCCCCAGGTTACTGTACCCAACAGGACTATCACTAAGAACTTCAGCATCTAGAATAAACAAGAGACAAAAAAAAAAACAATAAATACCATATATATACAAATATCAACATATTTATCCCTCTAACTATATACAAATGTTCCATTACATCCCAACTTTCTTTAACTTTGAAATATGAGTTAATTTCGTCACACCAGTATTTACATCTTTTACTACAAATCTATTCCCTTTTTTGATCTCTACAATCTCAAAAGGTCCATGGAACTTCGGACTTAATTTATAATTCGGATCATTCCGAACATTCACTTTAACAAACACTCTATCACCCATAGAAAAAGCTACTCCCTGCGATTTCGCGTTACTTTTCTCTACCATTGCGCGCGAACTAAGTTCAAGTTCTTTACTGATATACACAAATCTTTCTTTCGCTGTATTTATCAACGAAGTAACCGTAACATCGCCCTTAACTCGCTCTGGTAACAAATCAAAAGGTCCTTTCAACTTGTACCCATACAAAGCTTCTGCTGGAGATATCTTAATTGTGTCATTCACCATAGTGTTGATACTATATCGCACTTCATCCAAAGATCTGTCCCAATGTGTATCGGAACCACCCACTGTCATGCGTAAAGCTTCGATTATTTTCCGATTCGCCCTCTCACATAACCCGTTCACTTCTGGACTATACGGGATTATAGATACTTTCTTTATTCCCAGTAAATTAGCAAGACCGTCTAAAGTCTTATTAATAAATTCCCTACCATTGTCTGTGATCAGACATTCAGGAACACCATATCTACAAATTATCCCCTTAAAGAACGCTATAGCTACTTCCTCAGCTGACTTGTATTTCAGTGGGAAAATCTCGACAAAACGAGTTAACTCGTCAACAACTACTAATAAGCAGATTCTGAGAAGTTACCCAGAATATCCATATGCACTCTCTGAAACGGCCTATTTGGTATGGGATATGAACCCAAACGACACGACACCGTCGTCGCCGGCTCATTCGCATTGCAAACAGCGCAACTCTTCACAAAGGCCTCTACTGCGGAAAACATATTTTTCCAAAAGAACTTTGACCTGACGTTTTCATATGTCTTGTCCACACCTAAATGAGGAGAACCAAATTTACATTTACAATGTACAATGTCTAGAACTTGTGGTACTAGACTCTCTGGCACGATGATTTGTGTAATTTCACCCATGCTTCGAGTACTTCGCAAGTTATACTTAACTTTCCTAACTAATAAATTATTCTCCAACTCTAGTCCAGAAAAAGGCAATTTATACCCTTTCTTCGGTGAAACTCCCCTGAGAAATGCCTTAGCACCTGACAGTAATTTATCTTCATCTTGCTTCTCTTCTAGCAAAGGTATGTCCCAAGTGATATTTTCACCAGTAACATAACACACAACGTTTCCCTCAACATCACGAACAACAATCTCTTCCGAGACTGCCGACTCACTATTTCTCCCAGAAGTATGCACCGTAGGAACGTGTTTGTCCTCTACATGAAATATCTCAGAACTACTAGTATCCGAGACATGAGACACCAAATGTCTACTCTCGTCTCCCACATAGGATTCGGTATGTACTCCCTCATCCTCAACTGGAAAATATCTGCTCAATGCATCTGCAACTACATTATGCTTACCTTCAATGTATTTGAGGCTTGCATCAAAATCTCTCAATGTCAAAAACCAACGTGCTCTCTTGGGCGATAAATTTGGCTTATTAAAAAGCTCTAGCAACGGTTGATGATCTGTAAAAATCTCAACTTTATTTCCCAACAACAACATCTTGAAATGAACAAGGCTAGAGACGACTGCGAAAGCCTCCTTGTCCACAACTGACATCAGCCTTTCGTTACTACCACGCGTTTTGAACTTTCTGCTATAAAAAGCAATTGGGTGTAATTTTCCCTCAAATTTCTGCATCAAACACACACCTATACCTTCCTGACTCGCGTCAGTCACCAAGGTGAACGGTTGACTAAAATCTGGAAACTTCAAAACAGGTGGGTTCACTAAAGCATTCTTAAGCTTCTCAAAAGCTAGTTGCTGACTGTCACTCCAAACAAATTTAACATCTTCCTGTAATAGATCTGTCAATGGAGACGCTATTGTAGAAAAATTCTGCACAAAACGGCGAAAGAAACCCGACATACCTAGGAATGAACGAATCTGCTTCCTGGTTTTGGGAACTGGAAAACTCACGATAGCTTTGACTTTGTCATCATTCACTCTGACTCCTTCTTTAGAGATAACATGACCTAGATAAACAATTTCTTTCTTCAGAAACTCACATTTAGCCAATTTGACTTTTAATCAGCGAACCTTAATCGCTTGAGGACTTCTTTTAACACCTTTAGATGTTCTTCGATTGTATCTGTGCATATGAAAATGTCATCCATGTACACAAACACCGACTTTCCTAATAAACGGTGAAGTACTGTGTTAACCAGTCTAGTAAATGTTATTGGGGACCCTTGTAATCCAAAAGGCATCCTATTAAACTCGTAATGTCCCTTTGGTATAGAAAATGCTGTAAATTTACAACTATTCTCGCTAAGAGGAACTTGCAAAAATCCTTGCATAAGATCTATAGACGAATATATATTCTTGCCACCGATCTCAACAAATAAATCAGGCAAACAAGCCACAGGGTATCTATCTGGGTATGTCTTTTCGTTCAATTTATGAAAGTCTACGCAAACTCTGATGCTACCGTCTTTCTTTGGGACCGCTAGTAAAGGAAAATTAAAAGGTGAAGAGCTTGCCCTAATAATACCTTCTGACTCCCACTTCTGAACTTCTTTTTCTACTTCTTCTCTGATCTTAAAAGGAATTTGATACGCTGGAATATATATGGGATTTGTACCTTTCTCTAGGCGGATTGAATGTTCCAAAACATCTGTAACTCCTAGTTTATCTCCCTTCAAAGCAATAATATCTAAATATTCTTTCAACACTTTCTCTACTTTATCTGAATACTCGGAATAATCAGCTTTTGCCAAATGTTCGTGAAGAATTGACTTCTGAATTGTAGCTCCTCGCTGGGAAACATGTTACCGTCTCCACAAAAACTCACTATCTTATGTTCTTCCTTAAACTCTTCAAAATCAATTACGTAAGTACCCTTGTGATATTTTTTCACTGAGTCTTGATAGCTTACTAATTCTACTGTAGTTACGCCTGCGACTGAAACTTCATTTACTGACACTGTACTCACAACGTCTTTGAATTTCTCTGTTCCCTCAACAACGCATACTTGAGAAGGAAACTTTTTCTCTTTCACCGACACTTTAATCAAAGTAGGAACTCGCGGGTGCAATTCAATATCTTCTAACAAAAATCCTTTGAAAGACTTTTGCGGAACGTCTTCAGTCTCTAATGAATGTGTTACACATGTCGCAGTCTGTATCTTGGGTTTCTCACAAGTTTTTTCCATGTGTATATATGGAACAAAACAACTGGCTCACCTATTGTAATCCCCTGAAATCCCGTAAGAATATTGATGTTATGTCGCATGCAAGAAGGGTGTCCTAGCAAAACCATTTCACCTAAGGCTAAACCTTCTATGACCAAAAATGGTTCTACTATTGTCTTTCTGCCGATACAAAGCGTAAGAGATGACGAACCTAAGATATTCAATCTTCTCGCCTGTACATCACACACTGTCTCATTAGTAGGGACTAATTTACACTCTGGAAATTTCGAGTGAAAAAAATCAGCATCTATTAGGTTAACTGAGCTACCAGAATCAATGAAGATGGAAATTTCAATGCCATTAGAAAACCCACGTACAATCGGCCTAGGTTCTGGTGAGTCTAAGACCTGATTGCTTATTATCCTGTGTCCGTCTTCGAACTTATCTTGTGAAAATTCTGATGTTCGTTTGTGTACCTAGAACTTGCATCATGTGAAATTCTTCTGTCATATCTATTAAAACTACCCCGTGTTTTCCTGAATATTCTCTATTCTTTGTGGCTGGGCAAAATCTCCACCCATGGTCTGAAGATTTGCAAGCTGAACGATATCTCACTCTGTAATTTGACTTACTATGTCCTACCTTATCACAATTAAAACAACGAATTGTTGTTACTGATCTCTCTGAGGTTTTCTTCGATTCCACCCGCGCACATGATTTCACTCCTGCATCGTTTCCTAGATTTGAGGAATTTGCATTATTCTGTGGTTTTGAAACTGTTGCTGAAATTTTAGCACCTCCCTTCACAAAACTACTGTCCAGCGTCAGGCATTTTGATAGATTTTTGTTAATCTGTGCAAACAAAAAGGATTCATCTGTATCCTGATCAATTCTTTTATCAAAACTATCTGTAATTATATCTGGGACTGACGTTAAAAGGCAGGCAAAGTGTAGCAGTTTTTCAAAACTATCTAAGGAGATATTATTTCCATTTACCCATGGAGAGTTTATCATAGATTTCTTTAACTCACCTACTGCATCAAATAAGCAAGCACTGTACGCGATTAATGAATCGTTACCCTTCCTAGTTCTGATAAGTGCTCGTAAATTCCGAACAACGCATTCGCGGTCAATCCCACGCATGTAAAAATTCCTGAAGTTCTTTCCAAGTTTTACACTTTCTGAACCCGAAACCGCGTGCTCGTTCTCCAATGTCTCCTTTGTCTAGATCCAGGAAAGCCTTCACTTCTCTTAAAGCATCAGCGCCACCCGTAATCTTCCTAGAATTCAGATAATTATCTACTGATTCAATAAATGTCTCCACATTTTGAGTTAATTTCCCATCAACTAGGCCCTTAAAATTTGTAATGCCTGCATTAAAGTTCGTGAGCCTGTGACTCACAATTGACTGCGACGTCCCTGCGTCTGAGTCTGACATTTTGTGAAATATCACTCTTCCTGATCTTAACAACATAAAATGAAACGAAAGAAAACGAGAGAAAGGCGAAAGTTAGCCCTCTCCTAAAAGAAGAACAGAAAACGTATTATTTATCACTCGTGCCTTGCTAACAGAAAACGGAGCTCTGTGCAACTTGTGACGTCACCATCTCGAAGAAGACAAGATGAAGAATCATGATTTTTTGTTGAATCATCACATGTATTTTAATTAACTCACAATCGCCACTAATCACACTTATTTGGGTATTAACTGTCCACACGAAAATAAAAATTCGCCACTATTTCACAAACAAAAAGTCATAGTTCTTAACCCAAAATTGCTCTACATATCACCCTGATCTATTTTCACAACAATGTCCTACTCCCGAATGCTTGAATAGAAAAAAAAAAAGAATTCACCAAGCCTTAAACACGTAATCGGTGACACCTGCCTTATCACATCATCATCTTTTAAAAACTTAACACTGATTCAGTCTAAGCCTCAAGCGGGCAGGCAGCCTGCCTTGGGCATCAACGTTACCAATTAGTCTTTTTTAAAAATTCTGATTGTGAATTAAAGTAATTTCGCTGCTATCAAATTAAATTAGAGTAATTTCTAAGCAAGATCAGACAGAGGGGACCAGGAACCTGCTGAATTATTTTTAATTAACAATTAATATTCTATTTATAAATTTTTAATCTGTACCCAAAAATAAAAATTTAAATTAAATACAGTCTTTGAAACTTTTTTTATTCTAAAACTTTGAAATTCCAAAAAGTGTGCGCCTTTAAAATGCATCTTTTAGTATTGGATCTACCTTCAGGAGACAATGGCATTTCGACCCTTATTCCCCCCCATCTGGTCTCAACCCATCAGACCTCCCCCAGACACTCAAGGTCAAAAATTTTTTCCCAAGTTTTCCTCCTTTCAAACCCTCTCTAGCGTTAAAAAGTCGGAATCTCTCTTCTAAGCCTCGTGGCTGACAGCCAGTGCCTCATAACATTGTTAATTAGTCTCTTCCTTTTTACCGCTCTCTCAAATTCTCTCTCTCTCTCTCTCTCTCTCTCTCAGACAGACCACAAAGATCTCTTTCTCCCCTCTGTCGCATTCCACATTAAAGAAATGAAATGGATCATCTAAGGAAACGCAATCTTTCCTACAAAAATAGATTTATTATTTAAAGCAACCCAATAAGTAATGAATAAACAAAGCAAAGATTAAAATGCATCATAAATGAAATTATCAAGAAAAAAAACATCTAACTTAAGATTTAGCCTCAGTCCAACTAAAAATCTGATTGTGGCTAATAGCCTGCAAATTCAAAAACTCTCACATACTCTATCTTAGATATTGTAAAGTCTAGTCTCAAAAAAAGTCTACCACATAAGAAATTTAGACATTGCAAGGTTTGCATCTGTCCTCTCTATAATCACACCACCATGATATCATGTCATCATGTTCTCCACGATGTTCCCACAGACATCTGTCGTAAAAGAATTAAGCACAAATAATAATCTCCCAAAAATATGCAAGTGCAAAACATAATAATGAAAAGTCTAAAATGCATGAGTAAATAGCCTACTGGATTGCAAAAAATAGAACACAATAAAATAGAATATAAAAATGGTAAAAGGTTATGTTGAACTTCCCACACAAGTTCAAAATGTCTTGAAACATGGTAAAAAAATAAGTTCACAATTCACACAGAAAAACGAAGAGTCTGAACTTTACCTTATTCTGCCAATTCTAAGAGATTGCAACACTCAAAGATAATGTCTTGACGATCTCGCTCTAGCTTTGCTAATGAACGATCGGACTAATTTTTGGGCAGAATTAGACACAAAATCAATACTTATGTATATATATATATATATATATATATATATATATATATAGCTATATATATATAACTATTATATATATAATATATATTTATATATATATATATATAGTTCCATCTATATATATATATATTCTTTCATATATCTTAATAACATTGATATATATATAATATATATATATATGTTAGATATATATTCCATATATATATATATATATATATATATATATATATATATATATATATATATATATATATATATATATATATATATATATATATATATATATATATATTATATATATATATATATAAAACATTTATATATAGGTATCTCACTCATTTTATAAAATATTTCAGATATAGTTTCTCAGGTGCAGAGGAATTCTCATTAGATGTTCTTTTTTGGAAGCAGTCTGTTTGAAATATTTCTCTAATGAGTTTGCTAATCGTATACTAAGAATAAAGAATGTAAAATGTTTATTTTTGCAGCAGAGAGGAAGAGTAGACATTTAAAGCATACTAGGTAAACGAATGTTAGTTTTTCTCCCAGTAAAGGTCAGGAATTAATATTTAGACGGGTAATGTTTTCTTAGTCATGCTGAAAAGTTGATGCAGAGAATTTCTGGATACCATGAATAATATTGTCAGGACTAGTTATCTGTAAATATAATTATTACATATGATAGTTTGAAACCACGAAAATATGATGTAAAGTGCATTTGTTTCACTTCATGGCATTCTAAAATGAGAGTTTTCTTTGTGTTGCCGCAGACAACACTAGTGGTAGAAAATATGATAAATGCTTAATAAGTATTATTACAGAAAGGCATTTCAATAACTTTTTGAAAGGTCACTGAAGCACAAGCACAAATCGGAAAATAGGAGGACTATACTAAAGCGCTCCTTTTTATTGTTAATGGATTTTTTCCGCTCTGCATAGAAATCGTAGCAAAGCAATGGTTCATCCGTTTATATGTCTTTCGTGTACTTGCATGAAGGAATACCTATTGTTATTACTGGATACAATTTGTTTTTATTCATATTTTCAAAAATTTTTATATAAAAATTTAGTGCATTATCTCTATTATTAATCTGTGTCATATGTTTAAAATAATATTGGCGAAATGACTTCCCGTTACGTTGCTGAGAGTTTTTGCTGGTCGCTATCAAATGGGAATTTTACGGCAGTGTCACATAATCCTTTGAAAAGCATTTTCTTTTTTGCCGTGATGATAAAGTTCGTTACCCTTCAGCAATGAGTAAAAGGGAACAACAGAATGTTCCATTTAATGTTATTTTCTTTGAGAATTATGCTGATAATGATACGATAAAAGGAATGATGATGATGATATTTTCTTCCACAAAGGACTGACTGGAATGGAAAAGGCGTCATGTACTGGTGCTCTTTTTCAGCTGTAAAACTACAAAGATTTTAAAATTTGGTTGTTAATATACTTTATCGGGATGGGATTGTCCTAAATTATATATATATATATATATATATATATATATATATATATATATATATATATATATATATATATATATATATATATATATATATATATATATATATATATATATATATATATATTATATATATATATATATATATATATATATATATATATATATATATATATATTATAGAAAAATATGGCCGTTTTAACATTACTGTGTTATAAGGTGTGATGGAAGAGAAGTTGCTGTAGGATGGTAGTAGGTCAAGACAGATAGTTGCAAATCATTGCATTCAGCAAATAGTTTGGTTACTTCAGCCGTTTGTTTGACGAACACACAACATTGGCTATGCGAGTCATATGACCGAGTTGGTATGTGGGTACATAAGTTCGTACGTTAGAAAATCTAGATTTTGTGTCTAATTCTGCCCAAAAATTAGTCCGATCGTTCATTAGCGAAGCTAGAGCGAGATCGTCAAGACATTATCTTTGAGTGTTGCAATTTCTTAGAATTGGCAGAATAAGGTAAAGTTCAGACTCTTCGTTTTTCTGTGTGAATTGTGAACTTATGTTTTTACCATGTTTCAAGACATTTTTGAACTTGTGTGGGAAGTGAACATAACCTTTTACCATTTTTATATTCTATTTTACATTGTACCAGCAGTTCCAATTTACCAGTAGGCTCCGACCGGCCAGTGAAGAACAATGCATTTGTTTTTAGAAATTAATTTTCTATAATTATTCACAATAAGCTTAGGTGTAACCTTGTTCTTAGCCACGTAAAAATAAGCCCTAATTTTTGGGAGAGCTGTTACCAGCTGTGGAAGTTAAATTAAGATTACTTAACTTTGATTTACCAGTAGGCTATTTACTCATGCATTTTAGACTTTTTATTATTATGTTTTGCACTTGCATATTTTGGGAATTATTTGTGTGCTTAATTCTTTGACAGATTGTGGGAATATCGTGGTGACATGATGTTATCATGGTGGTGTGATTATAGAAAGACAGATACAAACCTTGCAATGTCTAAATTTCTCATGTGGTAGACTTTTTGAGACTAGACTTACAATGTCTAAGATAGAGTATGTGAGAGTTTTGAATTTGCAGGCTATTAGCCACAATCAGATTTTTAGTTGGACTGAGGCTAAATCTTGAGTTAAATATTTTTTTCTTGATAATTTCATTTATGATGCATTTTAATCTTTGCTTAGTTTATTCATTACTTGCTGGGTTGCTTTAAATAATAAATCTGTTTTTGTAGGAAAGATTGCGTTTCCTTAGATGATCCATTTCATTTCTTTAATGTGGAATGCGAGAGAGGAAGAGATCTTTGCGCTGTCTGAGAGAGAGAGAGAGAGAGAGCGAGAGAGAGAGAGGAAAAAGTAGAGTGAGTGTCCGAGGGAGGTCTGTGTGGGTTGAGTGTTAGATGGGGAATAAGGGTCGAAATGCCATTGTCTCCTGAAGGTAGATCAAAAGAACACGCTGGTTAATACTTCAAAAAATTACTTAATCTGTGGGCATAACATATATACATACATCACACACATGTATATATATATATATATATATATATATATATATATATATCTATATATAAATAATATATATATATCTGATATATTTATATATATATATATATATATATATATATATATATATATATATATATATATATATATATATATATATATATATATATATATATATATATATATATGATATATATATATATATATATATATATATATATATATATATATATATATATATATTATATATATATATATATATATGTATATATATATTATATATATATATATAATATACATAATATATAATATAGATATATATATATATATATATATATATATATATATATTTGAAACAACAAAATTTTTCCTACTTGTTGGACTTTTATATTGGTACAAAGAGAAAACTAAAACAGACGTTGCAATGAAGATGATGATAATTATTTAGATCACATATGAAAAATTTTTTTCATACATATATATATATATATATATATATATATATATATATATATATATATATATATATATATATATATATATATATATATATATATATATATGGTTCCAATAGTCTCTTTCATTTATGCTCATTTCCTCAGCGCCATTGATAGATGCAGTGGTGGAATCGAAAATTTATTCAGGCGTTAACCATGATGAGCTGAATCGAAGTTCCTACCATGAATCGTTAATCTCCTTCATTAATGGAGTCCGGCAGAATCAGAGGTTAATCTTGTTATCTCCGTTCATTAAAATATATTTTCATTCGCTGAATCCGTTGATCGTCTTATTTCGTCTCTTTTGCGAATTAATCTTGATGAATTGTTTCCTTTCACTCCCGTATAATTCCTCTGAGGTTCTTTCTTGTTCTCAGATTGCGCTTTAGAAACGAGATTTTCATATTGTCATTCCCTTAGTCAGTTATGAGTCCAGTTTCCTTTTTAGTCAAGAAATATTTTCTACGGAGTCCCATAAATACTGAAAGTATCAAATAACATGAAAATTTTAGCGATAAAGTCGAGAACCTGAAAAAATATACGTAAGTGAAAAAATTTGTTTACAGAATTACAGGAAAGTGCCATCGAAATTGTCCCAAAACTAAATTAATTTTGTATAAAACCGTTTATAAAATATGGACCAAAAAATTTGTTTACAGAATTACAGGAAAGTGCCATCGAAATTGTCCCAAAACTAAATTAATTTTGTATAAAACCGTTTATAAAATATGGACACTTTTGGCGCTGACTACAAATTCAAAAAAAAAGCTTTAAAAAGGTAAAATGAATAACAGAATTGTTAGCAAGGATGTTTAAAAAGCACCCACACAAAATATAGAAGTATCTCAACAAAACTGAATGAAAACGTCAGGTAAAGGCAAATAAAATTATGGAAGACTGTGAACGGGAATGCATAAAGCACCATGAATTTGTGCAGAATTAGAATATAAAAGATGTAGTAAATATGTAAATCTATTGGTTATGGAAATTTATAATAAGAGTGTTCTTAAACACAACAGGACCTTATTTATAAAACTTTGACATCATAAGAAATGCTGCACCCTATTTCCACAAGGATTCAGCGCCTCACATGTGCTTCATGAAGTCTGAATTCCTTTGTCTCGACTTTGTGTACAAAAGCGAATGAGCTTCAGCGCAGTGTACATGCACATTCGTAGGTGAATACAGGTAACGGTGCCATGCTTAGTAATCACATTCCTGTTTGCAATTCATGTATATTCATTGTGTGTAATTTATGTACACTCATTCCATTAATGAATATACATAATGTTGTCATGTATGTAAGGAGAGAAGCAGAGATATACCTCTCGCTTGTGTTGCTTAATCTTGGCATCTATACATTCCTCAGTATGTACAAGTTTGTTTTCACATTTCAATGCGTATTTCGAAATGGTTTCCAATATTAAAGAAAATCCTAGTTCATTAAACAGAGCGTATGAAAATCTTATTTGAGTCCATATTTTATCTTCACCTCTCAAGCACGGGAAGTTAGGTCTAGTCATGAAAACCTTACACTTGGATGATATTTAAAAAAATCATTTGTAAATGCTTTTCATGGCGATATCTAAATTAAAGTTGCTATTGAGTTCAACGTTTTACAATAAGAGTCTAAAGATCATTTGCCTTTCACTCAAATGCAATTCTGGTTTCCTGAAGCTGAATATCTAGGAAATAACTAATATCCTTTAAATATAACTGAAGCAAACGAATGTTATAAGTGACTTGTTATTTTTCATCTTCAGAGAAAGAGGGCCAGTGAATAGAATACCTCCGAGGAACGACTTACACTTACTTTTAAGGATAAAAGCTATTCATTCTCCCATTATTTTATGTTTCTGTGAAATAAGATCTCATGAGATTGACAAAGTTTTTGCCCGCGTTTTCTATTTATCAAACTTCCTTTACATTGAATCATCCCCTGTATCTCTTTTCTTTTAAATAATTATAAAAAAAAATCATAGATATATAATTTGTATTTTTTAGACGCTATATGGAGTCATATAGATTTCTTGAGCGTACGGAGGATTCTACAGTCATTTATCTTTCCGTTTTAGACATGAGAACTTTTAGTTAAAAAAATCAGTAATTTTTACTATTACTTCCAGTTTCTGTCAGTTGCAACAACAGTTCATAATCCTGCAAGCTTTACTTATAGTCAGTCCTGAGTTTACGGATAACGGACTGCAGACCATCAGAAAATTATTTCAGATACTCACTACAATAACGCTCTGAAGATATTTGATAATAAAAGGTGATAGGAAGCCAGAATTACGTACACCCAACATTTGCCTTATTTATTAGGACTTGAGCTAATAAACTCATTGTTGAGTATGTTATAAGCAAGTAGGTCTTGTCAGTAGAATAACAATGTAAAAAGTCCTGCCTTTAAGAAATTGTCTACACAAGATTAGAATAATTGTACATAAAATCCGATATATGGGTTGTGATCCATTTTATAATTGGTGAAAGAGCAAGAAAGTGAATGTCTGAATAAATTAGTGTAAATCTGCAATTAGAAATGACCAAAGGAATAATACACAACTTGTGCATCTAAGGAAAGATCACAGAATTCATTGGCCCCAAAGTGGTATAACACCAAGATATAAAAATATTATAAACATAAACATCTTAGATTTTTCAATAATATTACTAACTAAAAGTTATATAAATTTAAATCTCGGTCTTTACCAAGTTCAACCCAAAATGTTAAGAAGGAGTTTCAAAAGAGAAGCTAAAGAGCCATCATTAATCCCAATTTTTGTCCATTGTCTCCCTTTGTCCTGTCCTGTCCCTGAGTTAATCCTATACAGCCACCTCAAAATAATGACTGTAATTTTGTGTATACAGTTCTTTGTATAAGATATTTCAAGCAAAACTGCCCTATGTTATCCACAACATAAAATGAATAAAAAACACCAGCCTATGGCAAAAATGAGTTAACCATCTATCTACTAATGACAGTGTTTGAACCCTGGCCATATAGGTCAAATTTTCTCAAGGGACATTTCTCTATTTTTCTTTCCTGCAAAATGTTTGAGGTTACAATAAAGTATGCTGGTGGCGTGGGTGAATACTGCTTGCTTGAAACTGCATAAATCTGGGTAAATGCAAGTGACAGTGAATACTAATTTCCTCTTCCCTGTGTATCTGCTCTTATTATTCTTGAGTCATGAAATTCACCCATATACAAAGGTAGTTTGCATTAACTACAGTACATGAAATGAAATATTCCATTTTATTTCTAGTGGTGTTAAATTTCCAGACCTGCAAACATTATATTACATTTGTTCTCTGCATTATCATCAAATGCACCACTGGAATTGTTACTTTGAAACAATTTGTATCGAGTTTTAGCCATGACCGTGAAGGGTCCCACATGGACCTACACAATCGTCCATCTTACCTGGTCACCCAGACTCGTACCCTGCGGGCATCCACTCCTCACATCGAACACCTCCTGACATACACTCCGACCACGCATGTATAAGAAACACAGCAGACAGCATACACCCTTTTTAATGTATACTATCGTCCATAATCATGTCACGTCAAATGTATCATTCCTACTGGAAGCAATACAGTGTCAGCTTTCTACTATACAGTATTTATCAGAACTTTGTCCATACCTTGTATACAGAATTACGTACCAGTTTCTATTCTGTAACAAACACAGTTGAATGAATGTTTATCTGTATTTTGTTCGCCTCATGTCAGGCACTACATTTCTGCCTGCAGGAGCTCATGACCTGTCTGTCTGTCATATTGAATAACCTTTCACTGGCTGCTCCATGAGCAAGAGCCTGTGCTGGCATAAAGCCAGCTTAATAAAAAGCAACAACATCTTGAATTAATTAGTAAGTTTGTAGATGCAGCCTCTTACTCATGCCTTGGCTACATTGGTGACCATGGAGATGACCAGCCCAGCCAGCCACAACAATGACAGCCTCTCCAGTGACACCGTCGCCGCCGCCTCCGTACGTCTGCCCCCATTCACGCCCCACAACCCAGAAGCTTGCTTCTTCAGGGTGGAGACAATCTGTCGATTAAGGAAAATTACCTCCTCAGCAATCAAAGCAGATTCCGTCCTCGAATTCCTGCCAGACGACGTTATCATGCAAGTCGCAGGAAGGTTCACAGAATTTCAAACCCCTGTCACCTAAGAATCACTGAAGGATCATCTGAAATCACCCTTCAGCATGCCATCCGCCCTAAGAGCCAGGAAATTCCTGGACAACGTTGGGGGCAGCCATAGGAGACAAACGGCCATGACACGTCTATAAGCAGTTGTGGTGTCTGATAACAGTATCTGCCACAGACGTCCTACAACCCAGAAGCCAACCGAAAGGCTACGCCAATAATTGAAAGCATCACACACCACCAGATGTCAAGGCAGGAACTGGGAAAAAGTGTTACCTTGGGTCCTACCAGGCCTGAGAACGTTGTCACATACAGCATTCGACGCATCTCCAGCAGAAGCCCAGTGCAGACAAGCCTTAACGTTGCCGGCAGACATCTTTCAACATCCAACAAACCTGACATTCCCATCCCACATCCGTAAAGCATTAGAATGGATAATGCTGGGGAAGATGACCTACAACATGGCCAAAAAAACTGTACGTCCCCAACGAGCTTCAGAAAGTGAATTACGTGTTCATGTGAGTTGACGTACACAGAGTCTCCCCCAACTCTCCCCAGTCTACTTGGGACCATACCAGGTCATCCAAAGAAGGAACAAAGCCTACCCGATGACAGCTGATGACAGAAGCATCTGGGTTTCCATCAATTGACTCAAACCAGCATACCTCCCAGACACCGACTTACACCCATAGGCCTCCCTAAGGGCGGGATCCTGCAAGGTCCCACATGGACCTACACAATCGTCCATCTTACCTGGCCGAACAAACTCATATCCTGCGGGCATCCACTCCTCACAATGAACATCTCCTGACATACACTCTGAACATGCGTGTATAAGAAACACAGCTGACAGCATACACCCTTTTTAATGTATATTATCATCCATAATCATGTCATGTCAAATGTATCATTCCTACTGGGAGCAATATAGTGTCAGCTTTCCAGCTGTATTAACAGAACACTGTCCGTAATTTGTATATAGAATTATGTACCATTTTCCATTCTCGAACAAACACAGCTGAATGCATGTTAACCTCTACTTTGTCTGCCTCGTGTCAGGCAATACATTTCTACTCACATGAGCTTTTGAGCTATTTGTTTGTTGTCTTGAATAAATTAGTAAGTTTGTAGATGCAGCCTCTTACTCATGCCTTCGCTAAAACTGCAAAGTCACACTTGAGAAGAACAAATGATATTGCCTGTCAAGCTCAATGTCATAAATCTGACAGAGCCATGAAATAAATACACTTTTGTGAGAAGAAAAGCATGTAACTTCAAAACTTAAAAACAAACTTAAAATATGTTCTAGGATTATTTCTTCGGTATTACTGGGGTCTATGAATAAAATAAAATATCAGAGAACCAAATTCTTTTGTGGTTCAGCCACTCTTGAAAGTCCTGGCACACTTTTCAGTGCATTTCGGACGAGAGTTTACAAACACGCGATATCACTTACACTGTTACCAGGTCATACATCGCCCACTACAGGGAAAAAGTAGACTCAGGAGATAATGAGTGCAGCTGTTTTTTTTTTCTTATCGCCAAATTTTTTTCTAATACTTACCCTTTTGTTCTTATTGGTTTTAGCAGATGGTAATACTATAACAAAGAGAGAGAGAGAGAGAGAGAGAGAGAGAGAGAGAGAGAGAGAGAGAGAGAGAGAGAGCTGCCTGCTCGCTTCTCTTACATTCTCAGTCTTTGACTATAAACATATGCATTTGTGTGCTCAGCATTGCTGCAACTGACTACAACACTGTCCTTTAAGATGTTACGTCAATGATATATTGAATATAATATGAATAAATATATTTATCCGTACTCAACAGCATATTTACAATCTATATAACATTTTTCATGTAGAGCTTCATGTTTTGGCAAGTCTTATTACGTGATTCCTGGTCTTGGCATTACTTAGATCCCTTTATTAGTTATATAACCCCAAATACTTCCAATGGCATTTACGTCAGGTGACTTTGCTGGCCATTTGATTCTGATTACTCGTGGGTGTTCCCTGAACTATTCTTTTACAGTTTATGCATTATGGATAGAAGAGTTGCCCATAATTACATAAAATGGTTCTGGGTCATTGAATAGCAGGGCTCTCAATGTTGGCACCAAAACTTCCTCTAGAACGCTAATGCATTGGAAACTGTTCAGTTGTGCGTCTATTTCTGTTAGTTCCCCTGGACTACTGGCAGCCATCCATCCCCACAGGGCTGCTGCAGTAATTCTTCCGCTCTTCCCTGATGGTTGGATGTTTTCATGACAATAGTTATAAGTGATAAAAAGATTGTAAAAGATGATAAAAATTACAATTAAGATGGTAAAGAAAATGAGCAAAGATCTTAAGTCTACTCCCTATCTCTGTATGTACAAAAATGTTCATATAACAATGTACATTTAATATTTATGTGAAGTGTTGATGGATCATTATCAAAGGAAAGAGATACTTGAATAAAACAAAGTTTCTCTAAAATATGCACTAATTATAATATATCTCTATAACGAAATAAACCCGTAATTTGTATAATAGACCTATACTGAAACAAATATCTAATTCGTAGGATAGGTCTATAGTAATATAAAGATCAAGTCGACATAATAGACCTATAATGACACAGTGTCATTTTCATAATAGGCCTGTACTGTAAAGAGACGTCTAACGGTGTCATCTTTATAATAGGCCTATGGTAATAAAAAATCCCAATTCATATGAGAGACGTTATGACAATAAAGCCTTCATTCTTATGAACGGAACATTGTGAAACAAAACAATATGATTGTTATAATAGACTTACAATAAAAAAGAAAACAGCAAAAATTCATCTTTAGTGGCACATTATTTGGACTGTTAGTCCTACCCTTTTTAAATTCTAGTTATTAGTTTTTCTTATTCAACTTTTACTCACATAAGCCTTTCTTCACGTCATTTATTTAAAGCTTTCCGTGTTTTCCTGGGACCCCGACAGTAAAGACCCATCTCGATCAAGTTGAGTCTGCCGGTTATGTTCAATGGTTTGGTTTCCCGCCCACACAGTGAGTGACGTCATGACGAGCAGTGTCGCTCAGAAATCTTATTCCTTATTTTAGATTGAAACTAATACCTACAGATATCGATATTAATTTAATTATTTGAGTCTTAAATATAAATATTCGAATGAAATAGCACAATTAACTGGTCGCTGTCATTGAGATTTGAAGATCAACTTGCTGCGTACTTCAGTCCTCTAATTCAACGAACGATAGTTTTGAGTTTCAAAATGGTTTGTTAAATTTTGTTAATTCATGTTATATTTCTGCCAATTTTATGTATTATATTGTTTGTATGCATATTAATATTATTCTGATTGTAAAGTTTGTTTCTATGTGATTTTAAAAATAAAAAATATCTATTGGTGAACGAAATTCTCTGAAAAGTGGGGCAGGTCCTCCAAGAGTGGCTGTACAGTCAGGGAAAAGACTCCTTTTACCCCTTACGTTCACTAGACACGCTAAATGGCAACGCCGCTTCTGTTTATGTAGTAGAAACTGTTGAAAATAAGAATGAATTCTGTCTCAAAGGCAAGCCTTATTGGTGGAGACGTTTCCTTACCAGTTAGTATATATTCACTTAATTATTTTAAAAGAAACAAAATGACCTGACAAAGAAAAAAGTTTACGAACAAACTACAACGTGATTCATGTTTTTATACGTGATTTTTTATTATTATATAAGACGTTGCATCAGAAGGAAATTACATAACGTAATATTATCATACACTTGCGTTTGGTTCTTGAGACTAACGTAGGAAATAGAGGAGGGGGGACGGGGGATGGGGGTGCGTGAAGAGGGAGGTGTTGTCAGTGAGGTAGAGACGATGAACTGTTGAAGCATGTATACCTCCGTTAACGATTTTTCCCCCAACTCCTAAACCTTTTGAGGCTATTTCTGATTTCCCATTAAAACGATAAGTAATGTGGCTACAACGACTGAAAATATTGTGTTAATTCCGTCAAACTTTATGATAAAAGTGTAGTTTTCTTATTCAATATCTTAACAGTGGTTTGCATTAGGATAAATTCAGTTGTCGAACACCATAACCTTGACCAGTCCCGTTCAAAATAATGTTCCTGAACACAATTAGCTACATTAGAGTTCAAATATTTACATATCATCTAGTCTACGCTGAAAATTCCGCCAAAATTGTGTAATTCAATCGAACAGCGGAGGAAAAGTAGTTATATCTTGAACAGCCAACCGTTCTGTATATCGTTATCAGAAAAGAATCAAAATTTTTTGTGAGAATAAGGATGAATAAAATTATTGGAAATACTGAATTCCCAACAGATACACAGAAGTTTGGAGATGATACTAATGCAAGGACAGATATTTGAATTAATAAAAAAATTCATGAAATGCATCGGCGATCCTGATATGAGTTCTATTTTTAGACTTACTTTGTAGCAGTTGTCGGATAACATTTTTTAGAGCTCATTCGTTGTGGCCAAGAATGTAGGATGTTTACCCAAGAAGAAGGGCAAACAGAGGTCGGCTAAGAACGGAGTTTCCTTTCCACCGACTGCTGCTGACAACTTTTCGTATGGAGTTATTTTTACTATTAACCATCTTATTATGCCACAGTTTTAATCATAATTTATCAGCCACTTACTGTTGCTAAACGCTCTTTTACTTTCAAATTATACTTACTTAATATTCTTTGTAGCATGGCTACTGGGATATGGAATGCATACCTTTTTTTGTTTATCATATACAAAAATTCTATAGTAGTCTGTAATAAAATAAGCTTTGTCTATTTTCACTATTGCACGCAAATTCCATATGTCTTTAGTTCTTGGCTAAGACAAAATAAATATAATTTTAAATACAGAAAAATCATTAAAAACAATGGGTTATTCACATAAATTATATATATATATATATATATATATATATATATATATATATATATATATATATATATATATATATATATATATATATATATATATATATATATATATATATATATATATATATATATATATATATATATATATATATATATATATATATATATATATATATATATATATATATATATATATATATATATATATATATATATATATATATATATATATATATATATATATATATATATATATATATATATATATATATATATATATTTTATATATATATATATATATATATATATATATATATATATATATATATATATATATATATATATATATATATATATATATATATATATATAAAAATTCTATAGTAGTCTGTAATATAAATAAGCTTTGTCTATTTTCACTATATATATAAATTATATATGTCTTTAGTTCTTGTCACGATGCGTATCAAGCTGATTATTAAGACAAAATAAATATCATTTTAAATACTGAAAAATCATTAAAACAATGAGGTTAAAGGTTCACTTAAGAATAAATTATTTATCAATCATAAAAATCATATAAGTTCGTAGAATATATGAGGTATAAAAATTAAACTATAAATCTTCTAGAGTAAAGGCATCACTCCATCAAAAACTCTCTAACTGTTTCCTGGTCTTAATTCACTTTATAGCAAAACTAAAGAACAAAACATGTTTATACTTTGCCTTATATACACAATCAATATATACTGGTGATCAATAAATGAAACACTGTTTTCTAAAAATGTTAAATACAAAAATTTATTTTCAGATTAAAGTTTATAATAGAATTACAATTAATTAAATTCACAATCTGAAAAATTTACTATTAGTTGAAAATAACACAAACTCAATGAATTCTTGAATTAAATTATGAAACAAAACTAACTCACAAAACTTTATCAGGATTTTAAATTAATCAAGTAAAATTTAAACTATCAAGAATTACTCAAAATTTAAAGAAAATCTCAATAAATGAAATCAAGTATGCAATGTTAAATTAAGTATGCAATGTTAGTATGCAATGTTAAATACAAGAAATATTTACAATGCTATGTAAATAAATGTTACATCACAAACATAAAAAAATATGAAAATATAAAGAAATTGTAAATAGAAAACACACAAAAATACACGTAAGACTTATCAATAATGATTTCACTTGGAAAACGCCTAACTTATCTCCTAACCGCCCTAACTTATCATACCATGGTATCAATACCAAATCACGTTACCTACACCTTGTAGAAACGCTCTGTAAATTCTTTCTGCAGCTGCTTGTCACCACCTTTTTACCCCATCTCTGAACCTTTGAGATTCAGATCTCAAGGTTAATGTTGAGTGACCAAAAAATTTAGTTAAAAGTAATCTCTTCCTAATTAGGAATTAGAGAGTTATAATCAAAGACTGGTCTCAGAAATCAGAATGAAACATTTTATGATTTATTCCATGAAACAATTACATGAGTCATTAAAGCATTTTTTTATTTATAAAGGTGACGTCCAACTATATCAATGTAGAAGCTTTAGAAGGAAAGTTATCATCCCATAAAAAAACGTTTTGAACGCATCTTACAAAACATGACGTAATTGATCAGGACACGTTTTTTTTTTTATTTATCAAATCCATGCTATATCAACATGCACTCGTCTTGAGCCCGTTTGCGGGACGAATCGGCGTTTGTTTTGCAAATCTGTCATCGCTAACCCAAAACAAAGAGATCTTATCTCAACTGATGACAACTGAAATGAAACAAGCCCTTCCTG
The DNA here is from genome assembly GCF_040412425.1 of Macrobrachium rosenbergii. NCBI lineage: Eukaryota > Metazoa > Arthropoda > Malacostraca > Decapoda > Palaemonidae > Macrobrachium > Macrobrachium rosenbergii. The sequence goes on along the minus strand of NC_089782.1, from coordinate 59,783,457 downwards.
GAGAGAGACACACGTGTTCAAACACTACGCTTTTACCAAGAAAGATATTCGTTCTAAATTACGTTACTATTAAAATTATAACAGATTTAAATTACGAGATCAGGTAATCATTAGTACTTTTGAGATCTGATGTCAAAATAAATATGGCTTCAACAACTGTAGAACGATCTATTAAAAAGTAAATATGTCAATATTAAGAGGATATATGTATTGAAGCATTTTATGAATTATTATATTATATATATATACGTACATGAGTTATTTATTTTATTTACAAATTGCAGATATATCAAGTACGTGCATGAGATATTTCAATATGCCGTTTTATCATTTATTTGTGTATACGTGCGCGAGGTGTTGTAAACCCGTTCATTAAATTAGACCTTCCTCCCTATCTTCATCTGAGGAATTTCTAACGGTTCATAAACACATCTCTGACCTAACGGCTGCTGACAGAGATTTTGGTGAGGGATATGGGGATAATCAGATTCATTACAGTTTCATTTTATGATTTTTTCCATATACGTACATGAGTTTTTTTTTTATTTATAAATTGACTTCTGGGATGAGGTACCCTGAGATATAAGACTGCAAGTCTATTCCATATACGACATGAGTTTTTTTTTTTTGCAACTATATACAAGTTTAGGAGGGAGAGGAGACGAGCAACAGCATGATTCTGAGAGAGAGAGAGAGAGAGAGAGAAGAGAGAGAGACAGATTTGAGAGAGGGGAGAGAGAGAGAAAAAATGTATATGGCCATACTTAGAACGATCTATTAATACGCGATATGAGAGAGAGAGAGGAGTATATGAAGCATTTTATGAATTATTCCATTCCATAAACATGAGTTATTTATTTTTATTTACAAATTGCAGATATATCAAGTACGTGCATGAGATATTTCACGTATCATTTATTTGTGTACGTGCGCGAGGTGTTGTAAACGTTCATTAAATTAGACCTTCCTTATCTTCATCGAGGAATTTCTAACGGTTCATAAACACAGCTTGACAAAATCTCTGCTGACAGAGATTTTGGTGAGGGATAGGGAAATCAGTACAGTTTCTTAATGGTGTTTATACGTACTGAGACCTCCACCTTGCAAATTGACTCTGGGATGAGGTAATATTAAGACCGCAAGTAAAAACACGACAGCCAAGTTTAGGAAAAAACAGCATGAGAGAGAGAGAGAGAGAGAGAGAGAGAGAGAGAGAGAGAGAGAGAGAGAAGAGAGAGAGCAGCATGAGAGAGAGAGAGAGAGAGACTGTATATGTACCCAAAACGATCTAACAGTATGAAAAACAGATTTGCGAGACAGACTGAGAGAGAGAGAGAGAGAGAGAGAGAGAGAGAGAGAGAGAGAGAGACTGAGAGAGAGAAACTGTATATCTATACTGTAGATTGTAGAATAATCTAATATTTTTTCTAAAAAGATAAAAAAAAAAAAATGAGAGAGAGAAGAGAGAGAGAGAGAGAGAGAGAGAGAGAGAGAGAGAGAGAGAGAGAGACTGTATATGTACTTAGAACGATCTAACAGTACGGAAAACAGATTTTCGAGAGAGAGAGAGAGAGAGAGAGAGAGAGAGAGAGAGAGAGAGAGAGAGAGAGAGAGAGAGAACTGTATATGGCCAATCTGTAGAAAGATCTATTAATACGCGATAGAGAGAGAGAGAAGAGAGAGAGAGACTGATATACTCAGAACGAACGACCAGCGACCGTTCACGTGTAAATGGTGCACAGAAAAAACCTCTTTCAACCTCGATAATATATTCCCCAGTATATGTACAAAAAAAAAAAAAAAAAAAAAAGAACAGAACTGAAAGTCCGCACTTTCACGAAAGATCGGGCTATATCTGTCTTTTAAGTTCGTAAACGCTGTATCCAGAATGATTACCCAGAAATCTAGAAAATCTGCGCGAACAAAATTCGGGTTTGATAGCGAAACAACCGGTGAATAATTATTAATGGCAGAACGACCTTGAACGTCATACTTGTATTCACTGGCTACTACTGGCGCCCTCAGATGTGTTTATGAAGCGAAAAAAAAAAAAGTGAGCTGGGAGTACAAGCATGAAATGCAGGACTTGAAGCAAAGCAAAACTCTGACGCAGACGTTTTTGAATGCGACAGATTAAAAGAGCAATCAAGTTCCGTGAGGGCGATGCGATTACGTAGCCTGCGGCCGAGACAAAATTTAATGACATTGTCATTTCATTTCTGATGCATCCGTTCTCCGCACTTGTGCTTTCACGCATGAGGAAATATATATCGCCTAACCTGGAGCACGAATCGACTGAATTTTCTCCTTTTCCGATCCTTATTAAAAAGTGTATGTTATATATAGACCTAAGACACTGCACACACTAATCGAAATAGATCATAATCATAGTGAATTTTCATTCATATGACAAAAAAGTTAACCGCTGGTCGCCACTCCGTTGGTGAAACCTATCACTTTCGATCGGCTTTTTTTCGGATGTAGCTCTTAGATTTCAAGGCTCCCTCTCAAATAGATACAAAACGGAAAGATAAACAGAAATTGTTAAATACTGAACGAAAAGCGATCTTCAATATTCAGTGGAGAGAGAGAGACAGACAGACAGACAGACAGACAGACAGACAGACAGACAGACAGACAGACAGACAGAGAGAGAAAGAGAGAGAGAGAGAGAGGGATAGAGTTTACTGTAGTGATATAATGATATATGAATAACGTAAATATAACAGAGAGAAAAAGAACTAAGAAGAGAACCAGAGATAGATTGATGAATGATAAAGAGAGAGAGAGAGAAACGAGACATAGAGAGAGGTTGGGAGAATTCAATCAATTAACTTGGTTTTTACACAACAAAAATTTCAGTAACTTATCCTGCACTAGACGCCAAGGCTGTAAATATTACGGTAAAAAGGAATAAAAAGTTCCCTTTCAGGTATATTCATGGAATTTTGCAAATTTAGCAGAGTTCAGTTCAATTTATATGTAAGTTAGTGTCATTTGTCTTTCTCCTTGACCAAAATTTGGATGAAGCTTCCAAGAACAACAAAGGCTTTAACTATCTCAGCGTTACCTCAACAAACAATATATTCTCATCAGTGTGTTTATGACTAATATCTCTGTGGTTGTATTTAATGTAAGAATAACCCCAATAAACCTCATCCTATATAACATTGGAGACTGAAATGTGGGGCAGATAAACAGCGGCAGTGCATTCATTTTCATAATTGTACTGATCCTCATACAGTCTGGACCTTCGTCTGAACACTCTCTTGAGGTCACGGCGATCCTCACATGGTTATCTCAACCGTGTCAGCTTTAATTAACAAAAAGAATTTAAAGAAAATTTCCTTCAATTTGGCATGCCACATTTCATTAAGGTCATTTAGCTTTCTTGGAAACTGTTATGAAAATTGTTCCACAATGGTAGTGGTTTGTGCATTCCGTAATACGTGTTTTTTTTTTTTTTTCTTCTGAAAATAGTCATTTAAGTCTAGTTTGTTGAACGGTCTTTCTGTCACTTGTTATAAGATCTCAGATCAATGTATCTCTTTTTAGCCTAGTGACTTTAATGAGCATGAGTTTGGATATGTATACTATGTTAACGTAGCCTGTGAAAAGTGTTTTTTATCAGTCATTGCTGTATCATGAAGTTGCAGGAAAACAAATCGCAGATCTTTGGCGACTGCGTTTTCTGTCATCAATCTCCGGGATTCTTCTAGATACCGAACAAGTGCGGGATGATGTAGCGAGAGATACGGACGCTTTCCCGCTCGCGTTACATCATATGAATATAGGAGAAGAGCATGTATCCCAATATCCTAGAAACCAATTAAAAAAATTTAATACCAAAATCCCCAAAAAGAATGTTAAACTCGTAGGTACGCACCTGCCTATGAAAAACCATTTAATATGCCTCCCACTATTGCAAACTCTCATGAAGCTAGGCCTCGAAGTAGAAAGAATAAAAAAAGTTTATAAGTTCAGGCAGGACACTTAATGCAGAATGCAGCGCAAAGAGCCAGGGAAAGTGACCCTGAAAAACGCAATACAATTAAAATCCTTATGAACGGACTTTTTGGTGTCACCATTAAAAGTTCTCTGAATTATGCTAATAGAAACGTTGTAGTAGCGAGCGAAGACAGCCTGTTTAGAAATGTGTCCGAACGTACAGTACGTATAAATCACTCGATATGATTAACGAGGAACGGTATATTATTAACCACCACCGCGAGACTGTACTGGCAGACTTCCCCATTTATATTGGATTCAGTGTATTAGATTCGCTAAAGACAAAATGTATAAATTTTACTATAACGTACTGCGAACGCACTACAGGGACAGGGTACAGCTGCTGTATATGGACACTGATAGCTTCTTTTTCACGTTAGAAACCGAAGATCTGATGCGCGAGTTGAAGGGACTGTTACATCCACACATGGATTTCAGTAACTTCCCTAAATCTGACCTGTTATATGACTCCTCCAGGAAAGGAGGTCTCGGTCTGTTGAAAATAGAAACAGGGTCAGAATACATCAGGGTAAAACCTAAAGTATACTCATACCTGACTTAGACAGAGCGCGATAATACTTTGAAAGGTGTGCAAAGGTCGAGACAAAAAGCCATAAGTATACAGATGTAGTTAGCAAGAATGAGATCACCTTAATTGAATTATACAATTTACAGAATGTTAAAGGGGCAATGCGCCTAACAAAACAGAAAAACACCACACTGTGCCCGCTTGAGGATAAACGTTTCTACCTCGACGCGTATAGCTTATACGCATATGGTCATCCCGAAATAGAAACAGCTACACCTCAAAGCGTGCAAAACGAAGCCAAAACCCCTGCTAAGGCAGATAGGAGCAAGTCTCCCGAGATAGAGGAGTAGGGGGAGGGGATGAGTAATCCAGCTAACAGAAATACAACATGTTTGGGCCCCGCCACCTGTTTACGCAGAGGTGAAGTCGATAAGATAGCTCAGAGATTGAGGAAGAAGAGAGACCCTCCTTTACTTGGTTTACCCTTTCCCTCTCCTCTCACTACTACTACTACTACTACTACTACTACTACTACTACCACCCAGCCACCTCCTCAACCTGTCCTGGGTCCGTCACTTCTCCCTAACCCTCAGGTTCCACCTTTCCCACGACTGTCCATTAGAAAGGGGTGTTTCAGAAAAATGTAAGTCCGGCAGTAAAATGGGACCCATTAAGAAAAAATGTAATGCCTTAATCAGTCCACCTCCCCAACCATCCCATGACCATCACGTCTCCCAACCCTCCAGGTTCCACCTTTCCCTCGATTGCCTGCAGTAAAGGGATGTTCCAGAAAACGTAAGGCCGACAGCAAAATGGGACCTATTAGGAAAAAACGTAATCCCTTCATCGTGTTGGAAACGAGAGAGGACGGTGTCGGCAGCGAGGATAACAGCAGAACTGATACCAGTCTTGAAGATTTCATAGATGACAGTTTCAATTGGTAATTAATTTCCTATGTAAATAAGGAATTTATTACGTGATGTTGATTTACTGAATATATAAATTTACTTTGTAATGTCTATTCTAAGTGAACAAAATATTTACTAACTTTATTTACACATTTTTTCTCTTTGTACCCATGTGTTCTATGTAAATAATAAATTTATTATCTGACGAGTAGTTCAGTGTACCGATTTTGAAGATTTCATGGTTGAAACTTTCATTTGGTAAATAATGTATCATCTCTTTAATCATACACACGGAGTACCGGGCGAACGCGTTATAACCTCTTGCTTCCAGCGTGTACCGGTCGCATCCCGCACCGCCCGAGTGTACATGTCCGGACAGGTGTTGACCGGCCTCCTGTTATAACTCGTTTACCTCGCAAAAGCTCCTAATAAGCGGTCCATGGAACATTTTCTACTCTCTTCCTCCTCGTTACGTTCCCTATTTTTCCCACAACCACGTTTATGATCCTGCCGGATATTCGACTGTTTTTTTAATGCATTATTTCTTATCATCCACTCCTTGATACCTGCCATGTTAATCAAGTATTGATAATCCTGTATGTTTAACGTCTTAGATTTTTTAGTTCCTAAAAAGTCTTTTACCATTCTAAGAATGTTTGATCTGTTAAGGGGAGGTAATAAATTACCTTCAGCGTCCCACTTGACAGTTCCTGAGTTTTGCAGATATTTGATTATGCCAGTGGCATAAGGGATTTGACTCTCATTGAACGATATAGGAATGATGGTACTTAAGGACGGGCTTCCGCTATCTTGATTGACGCATTGCTTAATTGCGCTTAACGGTATAACAGCTCTTTTCGTTTTAACATCTAGAAGATGTTGAGAGGAACCGGTTCATGAAATTCACTCATACCATATTACTATTATTATTACCGCCACCTTTACTACTGTCGCTGTTACTACCAATCTCTACTGATTTCCCACCTCTTTCTTTCATTAACCTTTCGTAAGTTATTCTCGGGAGCAGATAGAATTCCTTCATGTTATTATTTAAAGAGACTCGTTATTGATCCTGCAGCTATGGGAAGCAATACAGATAAAATTGTGCCACCTTTTCTGCTCTTAAGTATCTCCTTTTTCTTCAGTAATGGAGTCTTTTTCAAGGAGACTTCACGGATCTCCTTCCTGCACCTTCTGAGTTTTTTCACCTGAATCTTATCCCACGTTAAATTCCCCTGAAGGAAGTTTCTAAAAACTTCTGAAATATTAGTAATAAATTCTTGTCCTAATGCGGATGTTACTCTATTCCTATCCGGAGGTGTAAGGTGCGATATAAATAGAATGAATTCCTTATTTTTTTATATGAAGGGTCTTTTACCAGGATGGCTCATACCCAAACAAGCTGAGACTCGTCCAACCAGGAATTAAAATGTTTAGGGTAGCCCTCCACTCAACGAAGCATTTAAGGTCCTATTACCTCTCTTCCTTTTTTGAACTAACGATGTCAGAGCTCCAGGAGCCAGGCTGGGATTAATTCTTCTCTGTAAAACACCCCTTTAATAGGCTCGCCTTGCAAATCCTCTAAGTAATATATTGTAGGGTACTGTTTCCTGTCAACTTCCCTTATTGTAAATAATTTGTAAGTGTTCTGCAGGGTATAACCCTTCCTGAACATTGCATTCTTGTTCTCATCCACTATACGTACTACCAATGGTGTCTAAAAAAGCAACTGCGGGTATTGAAGTTACATGGAAATGTTAAGTACCCTAGCACTGCTCTAACACTAAACTTTACAGAGACTGAAACAATTCCTTCTACTTTCGCCACCTCGGCATTCACGTATGTGAGACCCATCCACTTCAAATCATCGTTCCATGAAAATAATCCTTCCCTTCGCATAACACCTCGAATGTATGCACCGTAAAATGTTTCCAACTGTTCTGTAACGTCCATATTGAGTGCTCTGGTCAATCTATTCATATCTCCCGCTAATAATCCGATGGCAGGAACATACGTGAAACCATACGAGTGAGGTGCCAGACCCTGATTTAAGGTTGCTTTAAAATGAATTGTGAAATCTCTATCTTCAGGTGTGACAGCGTAGTATTCATTTGGGATTGTAACCCCTATAACACCCATTTCATATTCCACCTCTTTTGATAGAGTTGCGGGAGTGGACAATTTGTTTGTAAATTTGCAGGGCTGGTTTTCAGGAAATAAATCCAGACACAACCCGCTTTTCACATATACAATGTAACCGCTACACATGTTGAATGTGCAATGCTGGTAATACACACGATTGCATACATATATATACCTCGCAACATAGAATGGATGAATAAAAAATTATGTATAAAATAAAAAAAAAACTGTTTTATTATACAAATTGTTTGGAACATACATACATACAGACATACACATATTAAAATACATATTAAATTACACTTTGTAATCATTTTTACATTGGTGTGTCACACAGGTTGACACGTTGAACGCCAAAGTTTAATTTCTCCGCGTTCACAATTTCAGACGTTTTAGTTTGGAAGAGACTTCCATGTTTTGTTCAACCCCAAACATAATTTCTCCACGTCCATTATTTCCAAATGTTTCAATTTGATGACGTCTTTCAACTTCACATCGTCCGCACACCTCACGTCAGGTGTGATAAAACAATTTCGTGATAGCTATGCAAGTGACTTTTCCGTGTCGTTTCATCTCCTCACCAAAGGAGACAATCGCAGGCAGGTAATGGTTTAACCAATCACAGTTCACACGACCACTTAGTCCTATCCCCGCAGCAAATAGAATATATTTCACATCTTCACGCAATCCTTTCATTAACTGCGATTTCAAACTCTTCAATGATATGTAGAAGTGATTGTATCTCATTTCTCTCGTGTCGTTTCGCAGCCTTTCTGCATGGTCTTCATCCTTGGAATGCATTATACTCGTTTTGGCGAATTCGTTCTCTTCGACAGAAGAGCCAATTCCATATTGGGTTAACAACGTAGCAATGACGGGTAGGTCGGGTTCTTCTGCATCGAGTGTATTCTCCCCCAAAGTTTCTCAAAACGGCGGTGCCCTCTATCCCCGCGGGTGGCGGAATGCAGCGTAACTCGCCCCAGCTCTGTTGTAACGGAGACCTGCAACGTCGGCGTAGGGGTAAACCTCACAATGTCTTGAGCAATGCCATAATTCCGGCACGTTACACAGTTAGTAGCTATAACCAGGCAACACTCCTTCTTCTTGAACTTGGTCTCGGATAATCTCCTGAAAACCAGCTTGCAAGGTGACGAAGCCATCTCTGAACTGTGAAAATTGGAAGGGTGTACACGTTAACGCTACACGAGCTGGAATAGTAATGCCTCCACAAACTCCTTCAATTTTCCACACCCCTTCGTCTTCCCCTCTGTGATTCATCACACTAGGCTCTGCCCCCACCATCTTGATTGAACAGGTTCATCTCCGAGCCCGCCCCCAAGATCGAACATGGTTGAACGGGTCTTACGAAAGGTTAATGAAAGAAAGAGGTGGGAAATCAGTAGAGTTTGGTAGTAACAGCGACAGTAGTAAAGGTGGCTGTAATAATAATAGTAATATGGTATGAGTGAATTTCATGAACCGGTTCCTCACAACATTTACAAAGCGAAGGGTGTATGTAAAGTTCTGGCGGCGGTTAAATCTGTTACAACTCCTCCTCTTCTAGATGTTAAAACGAAGAGAGCTGTTATACCGTTAAGCGCAATTAAGCAATGCGTCAATCAAGATAGCGAAGCCCGTCCTAAGTACCATCATTCCTATATCGTTTAATGAGAGTCAATCCCTTTATATGCCACTGGCAAATCGAATATCTACGAAACTCGGGAACTGTCAAGTGGGATGCTGAAGGTAATTTATTACCTCCCCTTAACAGATCAAACATTCTTAGAATGGTAAAAGACTTTTTGGGAACTAAAAAAACTAAGACGTTAAATATACAGGATTATTAATACTTGATTAACATGGCAGGTATCAAGGAGTGGATGATAAGAAATAATGAGTTAAAAAAACAGTCAAATATCCGGCAGGATCATAAACGTGGTTGCAGGAAAAATAGGGAACGTAACGGGGAGGAAGAGAGTAGAAAATGTTCCATGGACCGCTTATTAGGAGCTTCTGCGAGGTAAACGAGTTATAACAGGAGGCTGGTCAACACCTGTCCGGACATGTACACTCGGGTGGTGCGGGATGCGACCGGTACACACTGGAAGCAAGAGGTTATCACGCGTTCGCCCGGTACTCCGTGCGTATGAGTAAAGAGATGATACATTATTTACCAAATGAAAGTTTCAACCATGAAATCTTCAAAATCGGTACACTGAGTACTCGTCAGATAATAAATTTATTATTTACATAGAACACATGGGTACAAAGAGAAAGAATGTGTAAATAAAGTTAGTAAATATTTTGTTCACTTAGAATAGACATTACAAAGTAAATTTATATATTCAGTAAATCAACATCACGTAATAAATTTCTTATTTACATAGGAAATTAATTACCAATTGAAACTGTCATCTATGAAATCTTCAAGACTGGTATCAGTTCTGCTGTTATCCTCGCTGCCGACACCGTCCTCTCTCGCTTCCAACGCGATGAAGGGATTACGTTTTTTCCTAATAGGTCCCATTTTGCTGTCGGCCTTACGTTTTCTGGAACATCCCTTTACTGCAGGCAATCGAGGGAAAGGTGGAACCTGGAGGGTTGGGAGACGTGATGGTCATGGGATGGTTGGGGAGGTGGACTGATTAAGGCATTACATTTTTTCTTAATGGGTCCCATTTTACTGCCGGACTTACATTTTTCTGAAACACCCCTTTCTAATGGACAGTCGTGGGAAAGGTGGAACCTGAGGGTTAGGGAGAAGTGACGGACCCAGGACAGGTTGAGGAGGTGGCTGGGTGGTAGTAGTAGTAGTAGTAGTAGTCGTAGTGAGAGGAGAGGGAAAGGGTAAACCAAGTAAAGGAGAGTCTCTCTTCTTCCTCAATCTCTGCGCTATCTTATCGACTTCACCTCTGCGTAAACAGGTGGCGGGGCCCAAACATGTTGTATTTCTGTTAGCTGGATTACTCATCCCCTCCCCCTACTCCTCTATCTCGGGAGACTTGCTCCTATCTGCCTTAGCAGGGGTTTTGGCTTCGTTTTTGCACGCTTTGAGGTGTAGCTGTTTCTATTTCGGGATGACCATATGCGTATGAGCTATACGCGTCGAGGTAGAAACGTTTATCCTCAAGCGGGCACAGTGTGGTGTTTTTTCTGTTTTGTTAGGCACATTGTCCCTTTAACATTCTGTAAATTGTATAATTCAATTAAGGTGATCTCATTCTTGCTAACTACATCTGTATACTTATGGCTTTTTGTCTCGACCTTTGCACACCTTTCAAAGTATTATAGCACTTTGTCTAAGTCAGGTATGAGTATACTTTAGGTTTTACCCTGATGTATTCTGACCCTGTTTCTATTTTCAACAGACCGAGACCTCCTTTCCTGGAGGAGTCATATAACGGGTGAGATTTAGGGAAGTTACTGAAATCCATGTGTGGATGTAACGGTCTCTTCAACTCACGCATCAGATCTTCGGTTTCTAACGTGAAAAAGAAGCTATCAGTGTCCATATACAGCAGCTGTACCCTGTCCCTGTAGTGCGTTCGCAGTACGTTATAGTAAAATTTATACATTTTGTCTTTAGAGAAATCTAATACACTGAACCCAATAAAAATGGGGGAGTCTGCCAGTACAGTCTCGCGGTGGTGGTTAATAATATACCGTTCCTCGTTAATCATATCGAGTGATTTATACACTGTACGTTTCGGACACATTTCTAAACAGGCTGTCTTCGCTCGCTACTACGACGTTTCTATTAGCATAATTCAGAGAATTTTTATGGTGACACCAAAAAGTCCGTTCATAAGGATTTTAATTGTATTGCGTTTATCAGGTCACTTTCCTGGCTCTTTGCGCTGCATTCTGCATTAAGTGTCCTGCCTGAACTTATAAACTTTTTATTCTTTCTAATTCGAGGCCTAGCTTCATGAGAGAGTTTGCAATAGTGGAGGCATATTAAATGGTTCTTCATAGGCAGGTGCGTACCTACGAGTTTAACATTCTTTTTGGGGATTTTGGTATTAATTTTTTTAATAGGTTTCTAGGATATTGGGATACATGCTCTTCTCCTATATTCATATGATGTAACGCGAGCGGGAAAGCGTCCGTATCTCTTGCTACATCATCCCGCACTTGTTCGGTATCTAGAGGAATCCCGGAAATTGATGACAGAAAACGCAGTCGCCAAAGATCTGCGATTTGTTTTCCTGCAACTTCATGATACAGCAATGCCTGATAAAAAACACTTTTCACAGGCTACGTTAACATAGTATACATATCCAAACTCATGCTCATTAAAGTCACTAGGCTAAAAAGAGATACATTGATCTGAGATCTTATAACAAGTGACAGAAAGACCGTTCAACAAACTAGACTTAAATGACCATTTTCAGAAAAAAAAAAAAAAAAAACACGTATTACGGAATGCACAAAACACTACCATTGTGGAACAATTTTCATAACTGTTTCCAAGAAAGCTAAATGACCTTAATGAAATGTGGCATGCCAAATTGAAGGAAATTATCTTTAAATTCTTTTTGTTAATTAAAGCTGACACGGTTGAGATAACCATGTGAGGATCGCCGTGATCTCAAGAGAGTGTTCAGACGAAGGTCCAGACTGTACGAGGATCAGTACAATTATGAAAATGAATGCACTGCCGCTGTTTATCTGCCCCACATTTCAGTCTCCAATGTTATATAGGATGAGGTTTATTGGGGTTATTCTTACATTAAATACAACCACAGAGATATTAGCCATAAACACACTAATGAGAATATATTGTTTGTTGAGGTAACGCTGAGATAGTTAAAGCCTTTGTTGCTCTTGGAAGCTTCATCCAAATTTTGGTCAAGGAGAAAGACAAATGACACTAACTTACATATAAATTGAACTGAACTCTGCTAAATTTGCAAAATTCCATGAATATACCTGAAAGGAAAATTTTTATTCCTTTTTACCGTAATATTTACAGACTTGGCGTCTAGTGCAGGATAAGTTACTGAAATTTTTGTTGTGTAAAAACCAAGTTAATTGATTGAATTCTCCCAACCTCTCTCTATGTCTCGTTTCTCTCTCTCTCTCTTTATCATTCATCAATCTATCTCTGGTTCTCTTCTTAGTTCTTTTTCTCTCTGTTATATTTACGTTATTCATATATCATTATATCACTACAGTAAACTCTATCTCTCTCTCTCTCTCTCTCTCTCTCTCTCTCTCTCTCTCTCTCTCTCTCTCTCTCTCTCTCTCTCTCTCTCTCTCTCTCTCTCTCTCTCTCTCTCCACTGAATATTCAAGATTGCTTTTCGTTCAGTATTTAACAATTTCTGTTTATCTTTCCGTTTTGTATCTATTTGAGAGGGAGCCTTGAAATCTAAGAGCTTCAACCGGGACCTTTACGAAAAAACCGATCGAAAGTGATAGGTTTCACCAAGGAGTGGCGACCAGCGGTTAACTTTTTGTCATATGAATGAAAATTCACTATGATTATGATCTATTTCGATTAGTGTGTGCAGTGTCTTAGGTCTATATATAACATACACTTTTTAATAAGGATCGGAAAAGGAGAAAATTCAGTCGATTCGTGCTCCAGGTTAGGCGATATATATTTCCTCATGCGTGAAAGCACAAGTGCGGAGAACGGATGCATCAGAAATGAAATGACAATGTCATTAAATTTTGTCTCGGCCGTAGGCTACGTAATCGCATCGCCCTGACGGAACTTGATTGCTCTTTTAATCTGTCGCATTCAAAAACGTCTGCGTCAGAGTTTTGCTTTGCTTCAAGTCCTGCATTTCATGCTTGTACTCCCAGCTAACTTTTTTTTTTTTTCGCTTCATAAACACATCTGAGGGCGCCAGTAGTAGCCAGTGAATACAAGTATGACGTTCAAGGTCGTTCTGCCATTAATAATTATTCACCGGTTGTTTCGCTATCAAACCCGAATTTTGTTCGCGCGGATTTTCTAGATTTCTGGGTAATCATTCTGGATACAGCGTTTACGAACTTAAAAGACAGATATAGCCCGATCTTTCGTGAAAGTGCGGACTTTCCGTTCTGTTTTTTTTTTTTTTTTTTTTTTTTTTTTCGTACATATACTGGGGAATATATTATCGAGGTTGAAAGAGGTTTTTTCTGTGCACCATTTACACGTGAACGGTCGCTGGTCGTTCGTTCTGAGTATATACAGTCTCTGTCTCTCTCTCTCTCTCTCTCTCTCTCTCATATCGCGTATTAATAGATCTTTCTACAGTATGGCCATATACAGTTCTCTCTCTCTCTCTCTCTCTCTCGCAAATCTGTTTTTTCGAAATTGTTAGATCGTTCTAAGTACATATACATCTCTCTCTCTCTCTCTCTCTCTCTCTCTCTCTTCTCTCTCTCTCTCTCTATTTATGTATTATTTTTTTGTCTTTTATTAGAAAAATATTAGATCATTCTACAGTATAGACATAACATCTCTCTTTTCTCTCAGTCTGTCTCTGTCTCAAATCTGTTTTCATACTGTTAGATCGTTTTGGGTACATATACAATCTCTCTCTCTCTCAAGGAGTCATGCTGCTTAGTTGTTTTCTCTCTCTCTCTCTCTCTCTCTCTCTCTCTCTCTCTCTCTCTCTCGGAATCATGCTGTTGCTCGTCTCCCATCCCTCCTAAACTTGTAAGCGCAAACAAACAGGGCGTGTCGTGTTTGCCCCAGACTTGCGGTCTTATCGCAGGGTACCTCATCCCAGAAGTCAATTTGCCAGGTGGAGGTCTCGAGTACGTATATGGAAACACCATTAAGAAACTGTACTGATTTCCCCATATCCCTCACCAAAATCTCTGCCAGCAGCCGTTAAGTCAAGCTGTGTTTATGAACCGTTAGAAATTCCTCGATGAAGATAAGGAAGGTCTAATTTAATGAACGGGTTTACAACACCTCGCGCACGTTCACAAATAAATGATACGGCAGTTGAAATATCTCATGCACGTACTTGATATATCTGTAATTTGTAAATAAAAATAAATAACTCATGTACGTATATGGAATGGAATAATTCATAAAATGCTTCATATAATCCTCTCCTCTCTCATATCGCGTATTAATAGATCGTTCTACAGTATGGCCATATACATTTTTCTCTCTCTCCCCTCTCGCAAATCTGTTTTCGTACTATTAGATCGTTCTAAGTACATATACAGTTCTCTCTATGGACTCTCTCTCTCTCTCTCTCTCTCTCTCATGAAACATCTCATGTAATGTACTTGATATAGCTGGAATTTATAAATAAAAACAACCCTCATGTACGTATATGGAATAAACGTTAAACAGACGAAATATCTCATGTACAAGTAACTTGATATAGTTGGAATTTATAAATAAAAAAACTCATGTATTAGTATATGGAATAAATCATAAATGCCTCATATACTCTAATGAATCTGATTATAACCGAGGTAAGACGACGAAGTCTTATCTCGGCCCGACTCATACTTGATAGAATCTCAGGTACAGAGATGGGGTGGGGTGTGGAAGGAATTTGAGAATAAGCGTTTCTACACAGGAGGCGATTGGTATGAGGGGATTTGGGCGTTTTTATACATATATATATATATATATATATATATATATATATATATATATATATATATATATAGAATCATATAAATTTATCATGATACATATATATATATATATATATATATATGCAAGGTTATATCGGGGCAGTTATATATTTAAGAAATATGATAGTATATATATATATATATATCTTATTCATATATATATATATCAGTCATTTATATGTTGGCGTATCCCTAAAGGGATCAATGACCAGCACCAAGTAATTGAAGCATAATTGCTATTAAAGCTAATATTTGCGTCTCAGAGCCAAGAGTCATTGATGGTGCAGCCAGCCATCAGACCAAGAGTGTAATGTGACCTCCCATGATTTCATAGGTTCATATCATAAGAACTTGGATCTGGATTCTGTTAATTGAGAAAAGTGTCATTCATCTGCAACCAATCTTAACAGTTTAAGTCTAACCCATCCACCCAAGGTCCCTCTGCACGGGTGTTTGAAGTAGAAGAATAGCATAGCAGAGAGCATTTAATGTATACTAAAATCGTGCATATTTCACAATAAACGCGTGGTCAACATCGCAGGATGAAGCTGTGAAAGTGGATCATATAATATTATGTACATATATATATATATATATATATATATATATATATATATATATATATATATATATATATATATATATCAGACAAGAGTCATATATATAGTATACATATATATATATATATATATATATATATATATATATATATATATATATATATATATATATATATATATATATATATATATATATATATATATATATATATATATGTAACGGCCATTTCTGAGCCTATATTTGATTTAAGTCTCTGTTTTATGAACAGAGGTTTGATCTCGCTTATTCCGAGACATTGTGTGATAGCAGTAACGTGAGCCGGCATCATAAGTTATATCCTTCCCTAACTAAAATCTAAGGACTACTGGAATGAGATACTAAGTACAAAACTAAAACCCTTTATTGACAAAATCAACGAAAAATAACTTCTTAAAAATTACGAAGAATGAAATCCAATGTTTCACATAACTATCAGAAAATCTTCTAAGGAAATAATGCTCCAAAATCATAAACCCCCAATTACAGAAAATAACTCATCTGTCAAAACATGAACACGTCAATCAATTAAAACAGGTCATCTCAAATGTCATACCACTCTCATCCTTGTAGGAGGAAGAGAGGAAAAAGGAATAGGAATGGAGTGGAACAGAAATTCCTGTGAAAAAAGAAACGTCACATTAAAAATCATAAAATGTAAAAAATTGCAGAAATACATCTTCCACTGTCACAGGAGATACCGTGTGTTCACAGTTCTGAAAAACAAAGTCTAAAAACGTATATGAATTCTTACTCAATCCACAAGTCTTCTGGGACAGTCTCCATGTGAAAAATCACTCACATCTTCAGACACACAAGAATCGGATCTCACAAGTCCAATTCGAACAACAGTTCCTCCCATTATATTCATTATGTAACGCACGAACGAACGTACTTTTGTATGACATCATTCGAGGTCAAAGATCGGCAAGACACGCCTCTGTACTTCGAGGCGTCACGAAGTACACGTACACACCATACATTATTAAGAAGCATCCTTCAAAAACCGGATTTTGTAACTGGTTCAGCTTCTAGAACGTTCTTTGCTGAAAACGCATTTGCCAGCCCGTGTCTTGTCACCAAGGTGGTTTCTTCGACCCTTGTGGTATGCGAATGTTTCAGCAGTTTCTATCTGCTGCGTGTAGTGAAAATGGACCCTGTGAATAGCTGACCCAACTTTCCAAAGGTCACCTTCGCAAGCCTTTACATATAGCAGAGTGATATATATATATATATATATATTATATATATATATATATATATATATATATATATATATATATATATATATATATATATATATATATATATATATATATATATATATATGTATATATATATATATATATATATATATATATATATATATATATATATATATATATATATATATATATATATATATATATATATATATACGATGATTATCAAGCTATATATATTTCGGTGTTCCTCCCTTGATAGAGGCTATATATGATAGTATATATATTTATATTATATATAGAATATATAGTTAGAGAGTATATAATATAAAGACCATGTTTATCCATGTAAATATTGAGCAATATATATATATATATATTTGGCTGTTCACTCATTAATATCATATAAAGAATGCTATATATATATATATTTAAGAAAGTAATGAGCATAATAAATGTATGTGATGTCATATAATATAGCATATTAATTAACTAGACGATGCTAGATATTTCAGTGTGATTACCTGATATCAAAGAGAGTAATAAGGAAAACCTTGTTTTCCTCGTAAATGCTGGAGCAATCTCTCTTGGCTGTTCACTCATTAATATCATAAAAGAATGCTGGCCACATTTAAGAAAGTCATGAGCAAAATAAATGTATGTGATGTCATTAAGAAGCAACAATGAATGTGATGATTTGTCAGAAAAAATGGGTTGTGGACAATGAATGTGATTTTGCAGTAATTGCATCGATATTTTTTTTTTTTTGTCACTGTAGCGACAGTGTCAATTGATGAAATGGAAATTCGAGTAGCTTCCAAAGATTTTGGACTTATAAGCAAAATCGTTAACGAAGCTACACATGGTTTGATTGGACAGTTCGCCGCCCCTACCCTCGGAACAACTTCTACCTTCTTCCAACCTTTCACCGTCCACCTCCGTCTCCTGTGTCAGTCTCAGGAGCCAAACGACACTGCATGAGGATATTACTCTACGCAATTTCCCTCCTCTAAAGCGTTTTATATAATCCTGAAAAAAAACGCTTATAAACCCATTTTTCACGTTGCAGATTGTTCACACAATTTTTTTACCTACGTATTTTAGTTTTTGTGAAATAAAGTAAGTAAATATATGTTAACTGGTAAGGAGACGTCTTCACCAATCAGCTAATAGTATTACTACTTAACTACATAAACAAAAGCGGCATTGCCATTTACAGTGTCTCGTGAATTCAAGGGGTAAAACAAATCATTTCCCCGACTGTACCATAAATCAGCAAACACTCACAGTATGCCTGTGTTATCTTATTATTTATGAAAGGCTCGCTTTATGGTGGCTAAGTTAAATGAGGGGTTATATCTCTCCGGTTGTAAAGAACGCCATGTAATAGGAATACATCCGTGTGGGCTATACTTTGTATAATAGAACTGCCATATCTAATTATCGATGAAGAAGACAGGATCTTATCACTTTTTCTTATACGTAAGGGGAATGAAAAACGATTGGATATCAGTGATCTAGGTAAAATTATAGAAGCACTGTCTTTAATAGCTATTTGCTCATACAAAATATATGAATACGAACATGCACATCACACACACAAGAGCACACACAAACACATGCAGTTTTGAAAACTTTTCTGTTCTTCAGTTACTAATGATAACATGAATATTCTAATTGTCAACAGATTAGGTAATATATTCAGTTGTTTTTAACTCAAGGAAATTATTTTGTTATAGAAGTTCTATCCTCTTCTGTGAATGTTCACTAGGAAACTTAAAAAATGTGTTTTTATTGAATTGCATGACTGGAAATGTAAGTTAAAACTCTAAAAAAAAATTAAGATTTTTGATTGACTCATAAACTAGGCCAGAAAAACTTATGTTTATTACTGATTTTCTATTCTCAGTCTCTCTCTCAGAGGTTGTATTATGAATGAACGTTGTCATTTTGGCAATTAATATATACGCGAAAAGACGCGTATATTCTTAAAGGACACATATATGCATTTCATAGCTTCAATGCTTTAAGATGTTATCGTGGAAAGTTCGGTGTGAGATGGTACTGATGGAAGCTGTCAGTTGCAAAATCTTTGTATTCAGCAAATAGTTTGATTCCTCAGCTCTTTGCGTGAGAAGCTCAGCAATATTGGAGATCAGGTGATCTCCGAAGCGCTATGTATATTCGTGAGTACGTGCGTTACTTTGATCTAGATTATGCCAAAATCTGCCCTAAAAGTGAGTTTGATCGTTCATTAACGTGATAGAACTGCAGTTGGCCAGTCATAACTTTGGAGTGGTTCCAGGCTTTGAAAATCGGCAGAGAAGGTAGAGTCTCAAATTTCTGTTTTATGGGAGAAAATTGAACTTGTGATTTTTACCATGACTTTCTAATCATTATGAACTTATGAACTGGTGGGAAATTTAATATGAATATTCATACCTCTTTTATATTATTATTTTGTTATGTTACGTTTGCCATATCTTGGTTATGCATTTTACACTTTCCATTATTGTGTTTTGTATTTCATATATTTTTGGGAGTTTTCTATCATGTTTAATTCTTTCGACAGATGTCTGTGGACTTGGGAGTTTGATAAAGAGGACACATGCAAGCCATTTGCAATGTCAATCTCTTTATGTGGTAGACTGTTTTTTTGACATGACTTTTAGTTATTGATTTGTGAGTATGTGAGAATTTGGGTATTTCCAGGCTATTAGCCATAATGAGACTTCTTTAGTCAGAAGTGCTTTGCAGTTTAGAGTTTAGTTATCTGACTCGATAATTCATTTATTATGCATTTTAATCTTTGCTTTGTTTTATTCATTTCTTGTTGGGTTATTTGAATAATAAACCTATTTTTGTAGGAACGATTGTGTTTCTTTAAATAGTCCATTTAATTGCTTTGAGAGAATGAGAGAGGTCGGGTGGATGAGCTTCAGTAAACGATGAGAGAGAGAGAGGGATTCGGGCTGAGAGAGAGGGATTCGGGCTGAGAGAGAGAGAGAGAGAGAGAGAGAGAGAGGGGGAAATACGAGTGAGATTAGGGTTGAACCTTTTTACGTCTTTTTCCTGGAGTTAGATCGCTAAGATCACGTTACGTACACTTCCAAAAAAAGTGTTGATCTGTTCCCTGTAACATATATATCAATTAGATAATCAGTGATAAACATGAGTTTTTTCTGGTCTAATTTATAAGTCAATAAAAAAAATATATTTTTTTTTAGAGTTTTAACTTCATTTCCAGTCATGCAATTCAATAAAAACTCACATTTTGTAAGTTCTTAGTAAACATTCACAGAAGAGGATAGAACTTACATAACAAAACAATTTGCCTGGGTTAAAAATAACTGAACGTATTTGCTAATCTGTTGACAACTAGAACATTCATGTTATCATTAGTAACTGAAGAACAGAAAAGTTTTCAAAACTGCAAGCGGATAGCTGTGCATTGATTAACCTTTTATACTACTTTACTTCAGGATGTCCGTAAAGTACTGAAACGACAGTGCCGTATTGCTTCTGTACTTAGACTCTTTAAACATGCTGCTAAAGTGTGGCCAATCACTGGGGGATTCAATAGATTCGCGGTCCCCACTGGACATTTAAATGCTCTCTATTCCGCTAGCTTATTTCCAATTTTTAACGAGTAAGATCTATGCCTCTGAACAATTAAAAATGAACCCGAAGTAGAAAAAACAAGGAACATTAAAGTAGGTTATTTGCAAAATAAGTAGTCGCTTTCTTTAATAGTCCTAACTCTTATTACTTAGAAAAATTATTCGCTGGAGAAAATCATGCTATATCCTATAATAGAATTCAAGGAAAACACTAATAATAAGTTCGATTTAACTAACATAAACTTGTGAAAAATTAACTCATTCATTGCACATATAATTGAAAATATGATCAAGAGTCATTTTCTTACCATTAACCATATTCCCATCAATTTAGATTAAAAAATAATGCTTCATTGGCATTTCAATAAGAAATTCTGCGCCGTTTGTGTATTAACTAATGACATTAATTTTTAGGTGGTTGCCACCTCAAACTATCGAGAGGATATGAATTACTTAGGATATGTCCAATTAGTCCATTTGGTATATTTCTTTAGAAAGTTCAGCGAATGAGTTCTTTTAAGCACTTCTGAAAAGGTCGCAAAATTCAAGGAACAATGTCACAGTTTTTGGTACTTTTGTTTGTATCATAAGATGCAGAGTTACAAATCTGTTCGTTTTTGAAGGATTAGCAACTTACGTCGCTTTCAGATTTGGGTTATTCTGTATATGATTATCTAGCAATAGTAATGAAATAATTTCCCCGGATATCTGCTCCAAAAAGACGAGACTTTTATTTGGTATATCAAGCGTAATGCAGTTAATAGCTGTGACATTATTTCACACTTATTGTAGATGGTGTTTGTAGTTAGTGTACATGAGTAACAGCAACAATAATGTCAGTGATCGAGGTAGTAAAGTGCGGTTGCCTTTGATATCATTGATATCGAAATGATTTAAAAGGGTAAATGAAGTTGGATCAATACTGTTTCTCAAGATACTTTACATCGATCGAAGAGTACATCAAAGAGTAAAGCTTCAACGAAGAATAATATGCATTTTCTCGGCAGATAGCAATGCAAAAGGAATAGATTTTAATACATAAAAAGCATTTATTGACCATTCACTTTAAAATATCGATCTGTTACGACAAACAATATTGTTTTGTCTTTGCTCCCGATTCAACTTGACACTTTTTCTACCGTTCGCTCTTCCAGTACGCGACGAACCCTCCACTATCGTCCTTTTCCTCATCCTGCTGCTTCTATCATTTACCGAAGGACTCTCAACGCATATGCAATCAAAATGACCGTTGGGACTTTAAAAAAAAATTCATTCTGTCAGTAACCCTTTCCATCAGTTCAGTTATCACTTTTAAACTTCTGAGCTTGGAGTGAGGTCATCGTAGGTTTCAGTGTACTTGCTTCTTACGTGCTTTATGTTTTCTTATAACAGGTTGCTCACTCTGGTGTCATTTGAAAGCTGAAGAGTTTTAATGTACCACTCCGTGTTGGAAAAAGATAAGCATGAAGAATAAGGGGTCAAAGGGGAAATTAAACCACATAATACAATAAAATGATATTCACATAATATAAATTGCATTGTTACTTTTACCTGGCATTACGCAGCAAAGTCTATGTATTCATAAAAATCAACTTCCTTTGCTCTATCAGCAATTAGATTAATATCTATCATGTGGCAAAGACAAAGAAAATGTTTACCTCTACCCAGTTTTTTTTTTCTTGATAGCCTGGCATCAAATTTGAAGAGAGCATATAAAGAAAAATTGTATATTCTACAATAGAAAAGAAATGCAAAAACACAAGAAACCACTTGGAAAATTCACACCCGGAAAGAACCACGGGCAGAGAAAGGCCAAGGTCACGAGAAGGGGAAGGGGGATAAGCACAGGAAGAAGGGCTTTAAACCACTCCCCCAAAACACATACAACTACAGCTGGACTACGTGTCTGGTCATTCGACAGATACTTGATAATGAGGACTGTTAATCCTGGGAAGCTTATAACTTTTATTGAATAAATATCTCTGCTAGATACCATCCAGTTTCAGTGAGGTCCTGTTAGTAATTGTATTAATGCACAGATAAGTGATAAAGTTTATATATATATATTATATATATATATATATATATATATATATATATATATATATATATATATATATATATATATATATATATATATATATATATATATATATATATATATATATATATATATATATATATATATATATATATATATATATATATATATATATATATATATATATATATATATTGTACATATGTGGAGATTACTCATTCTTCAAGGACGACACTGGCGTTATTACTCTGATGTTCCCCTGCAGGAGTGAAAACTGTTAGAATCAGATTATATTTTCTGCGAATTAGGTCAGTAGTAAAGGAGAAGTTTGGCAGTAGTGATAGTTGATTGATTGACTGATTTATGGTCACTAAAACTGGCGTCACAACATCTAGGTTATTGACACCGTTAGGAAGAGCTGTGGAACATGCTGAATACATCAAAATTCTGGATACAGTCTCAGTGCAGATATTTATGAGCAACAGTGAGCCAGTAATAACGAAACAGTGCAAAGCAATCATAAACTACTAGTGGATGATAACTTAAAACTTGAATAATCTGGTACTCACTCACCTTGTTGTGGCAGTTTCAAGAAATGCCCGACGGTATGAATTATGGGCTTACGTAAATCAAGCATGGATGATAACGTTCTAAATGTGCACATAAGGCAATGGCTAGATAAAGTAAAATAATTGTATCCTTAATTAAGAAAATAATATAAAAAAAATGAATTATTTTTAAATTCAGGCACAGTCACCGACAGTAATACAACTCATTAACAATGCATAGCACATACAGGATTTATTTAACAATTCCTCATTAAACTGAGCTTAGTGGTAATTGGGTTCATAGAAGAGAAAGAATACACGATCTTTGAAATAATGTCTGTTCTTTAAGTTTTCGACATCTTCATAGCTACTTACTCAAATATGTTTTAATTCTTCGATACAAAACAATAATTTGGCTAATAAGCATGTTTGATAACTAGATATTTTATCATCATAGTATTAATAAGTAACCATGAAATAGTCAGGTGATCAGGATTATTTTTCATATAACTGTGTATGCGCAAAGATACGCACCCATTCTTTGACAATGATCTTGCACTTGCAACGAAGAGGTCCCAGCATCAGATAAGGTCAAGAAAACGGCGTGCATCTTCTACCAACCTTCAGGAATCGCTGAGAACCAAGAAGCTCTACTTCTCTGGCGTTACACCCTCTAAAGAGAAAACAGATATATGATGTAAACAAACATTCACACACACATACACCCGCATACGTATGCTTGTGTTTTTTGCGCTTGCAAATGTCACATTAATTACTTCCTGTTTATATGAGCAGCCCCTGGTATTTCTTAGATTTTAAGACTTCGCGTGTCACCCTTCCTCACATCTCCATTGTTTTACTTGCAGTATCTTTTAAAAGATTTTTCAAAGTTTTTCTTCCTTCCCCTTCTCTCAGCTCATCTATTATCCATATGTAGGGGACATGTTCATTAGCACAAAGGGCTAGGGCAATTTTTCATAGCTGTAACATGCGAATTACTAATTGAATGACTTAATGCCATAAAAATTAGAATATAATTATACTGTTTTTAAGTTTGATACTATCTCAAGTTTCTTTGTCATCTGATTATTTCTATTGTGGCAAAATTACGATTTTGCAGGTTATATTTTTTTATAACTTAAGATATATATTTATGAACAACAAGCAATTATTGTCAAAGAATCTGTCTCTGACAAAGATTGTCTCTAGGTCTGGCCGCTGCTTGGAGAAAAGTAGATACTCCATCACAATGTGATAATAACCCACATTTATGTTATGTAATTCGTTCCATCAGGGCCAAAATTATAGGAGAGAGAGAGAGAGAGAGAGAGAGAGAGAGAGAGAGAGAGAGAGAGAGAGAGAGAGAGAGAGAGAGAGAGAGAGATACAAATATAACATTTTTCCTCTATGGGATAGACTTAATTCATAAATAAAACGACTATGTTTTATTCATACTAGATCTCATTACTGTTCAAGATGTGATATATACTAGCTTTAAGTATTTTAAGTATATATCTTTAGATCTCCACAGTGAATTTCCTGTTTATGAGGTGAATTCTGTTGATATGTATTTTTTGTAATAAAAGTAAAGGAGTGGGTTTCAGAGATTCTTGGAGACTGATTAAGAAGAGTAAAAGTTATAATGATGATGAGGGCAATGGATGACAATGAAATCGAGGCCAGAATGCCACTCACTGGGGCAACGTCAGCCATTCAGCGCTTAAATAATGTAAACAGAAGGAGCTGGAGTGCTTGGATGGCAAGATAAAAAGATCTAGATATAAATGAGACTGAGTAGAAGGGTCAACCGGTGAAAATGGGAGACAACCACACAATTGCACTGGAACTGATAGTTTGCGAAAATGCAAAAGATAGAAGTGAGGCGGGTATGAAGGTAGAGTGTAATGCTTGAAAGTGCTTGCATCTAGGGAGCCGAAGGGATACAAAAAACCCTTTGGTTATGCTTACAATGTACCGCGTGAAGCCCACTGTTAGCGCCACCCCTAACCGGGATGATGAGCATAATAGTAACTTTGACAATAAAAAGAATGCCATAACAGCAGAAACAACAAAGACAGCAACAAAATCTTCAACGACTACAGCAAAAAAAATCAATAATAATAAAATTTCTATGTTTAGGAGTACTGAAATATTAATCTTGCATTAAGGTGAGACGCTCAGGAAGCAGAATTGCTGTTTTGGTTGTAAAAAGACCGAGGTATCTCCAATGCAAATAAATTTTCATCTGCATGTTCCCTTAGAAATAAAACGCATCTAACAATCGATTATTATTATTATTATTATTATTATTATTATTATTATTATTATTATTATTATTATTATTATTATTATTATTATTATTATTATTATTATTATTATTATTATTATTATTATTCATGTTCATACATTCTTCAGGAATTAGTTAAATTACTATTGATTTGACTAATTCAAACCAGAATGTCCATAGGTGGAAAAAAAATATTAGGATTTCTTCTTATATCCTGAGAGTCAGATGAAATATCCTAACATCGCCTGGCACTAGTCACCTAAAGGAGAGAGAGAGAGAGAGAGAGAGAGAGAGAGAGAGAGGTGAAATGTTACTTTATCATCCCTCCTGTTTTGATAATTTACAGCTGGAGAAAGGAATGAACACTCGGATTCAGTGTTTTCCCTCTCTCTCTCTCTCTCTCTCTCTCTCTCTCTTCTTTCTCTCTTTTCCCCTCTTTCTCTATCCTAGCTACCTATCAAACAGCTGAATAACAACTAGGTACGTAATTCACTGCTTAAATCAAAGGAAGCACACTGCATTTTGGGGAATGCGCTTATTCCTCCCTCCTACTAGCGTATTAGCGATTCTAACCTCATTATTTTTCTCTATAACAAATATTTAAAGGCAAAAATACTTTCCAAAGAAAATCCACCAGAGTGTGATTGACAATTAGGCTCTCTCTCTCTCTCTCTCTCTCTCTCTCTCTCTCTCTCTCTCTCTCTCTCTCTCTCTCTCTCTCGTTAACACACACTCAGGCACACCCGTACACCCGTAACCATTTTTTGCGTTTTGTTTTATGGTCAGTTTCAATCCATTAGGTTAAACCATCGTGTAAAAGAATCTTAATTTTGCATAGTTCAAGGCAAGATCAAGAATACCAATAATATTAATAAGAATAATGGAATAATAGGGAAAAATATCAATTCAGTCTCTTGATTATACCTTGTCAGACAGCCAGCCACAGAGGCCAAAGCTGGAAGAACTGAGTAAAATTGATTTGTATATACATGGCATATATAAACAAATTTGAAGGGTAGAACCGAACCGTTATGATGTTCTCATTTTATCATGTGCTCAGAAAAGTAAAAGTAACAGGCAATAAAATGAGAGAATAAGTGTTGGCCCTCAAGTGAATCTGAACTTGCCTCCAGGAAGCTTTGAGCTGTAAGCATGGAGCGTTGGCGACAGCACCACAGCAGGATACATTTTTCTCAGGCTTCCCTCTCCCGGTCTTGTGCAAGCATGCCGTCATACAAGACTGTCTCGCAGATGTTGAATTGATGACGTTGGGGATCACACCCGTATATATCCAATGAATAGGTGTTTTACAGTATCACATATATTATTTTTCATCAAGTGAGCAATGTATAATTATTTTTTCATTCCAAAATAGGATGATTATATTTATCTTATAGATTGTATTTAATTTGATTACAATATTTTTTTTATTTAACAAAACATTTAAAAACCTAACGACAAAATTGAAAGTGAATTTTGTTGCGTGGTAAGCAAAACTTCAATGAAGAAAAGAAATCCTGAAAAAGTAAAGCATTAAAACTTACACTAAAACCGTTGATCACTGTAAAACTAAATTGTTTTGCACTGTGATGAAAATTTATAAACATCAACTTTTTGGTGCAAGCCAGACTCCAAAATTAAGAGTATTATCTTTAAAAAAATGACGGCGTGGGTGCGTTAGCAGGAAAGGAAAGTCGTCTCAGATTGAACACAGATCCGTCTTATAACTTGAGAAATTAAGTTGACTGTCATTATAAATTTAAGCTGGTGAGAAAGGCGATGATGTATCCTATCATTGAGTTAGTTTTGTTAATTTTTGGTCTTGTTCATATAATATACAGTATTAGACATCGGAACCAACACACTATTTTTTCTAAACTGCTGATATATACTTTTCTCTACTACAAACACTTACACTGTTATTTTTTGAGGCAACTGTAAATATACTACCCGAATGTTATAAGTTAAATGTATCAGTCATTCAGAAGCATCGCAAAAGTTCCAGAGAAATTGACTCCCAGATATATAACCATAATCAGTTATGCTACCCTCCTTTCACATTTTAATAATGTTAATATAAATCCAACCACACTGGAAGGTGGTAAAAAAAATGCTTGTCATTTTTGTATGCAAGCGATTACACAGGTACATTACGACGCACAGAACAAGCGTAAACAGAACAGTCAACTCAAATATACAAGGGAGCTTTACAGCACTGACGCACTGAGGCTTATAAAAGGCTTTTGTAAGTGTGTGTATATATATATATATATATATATATATATATATATATATATATATATATATATATATATATATATATATATATATATATATATATATATATATATATATATATATTGTTACAGACTGGACTTGGGCTGATACGAATTTACACACAAAATTATAATTGATGCTGCCACGAAACCAAGGGAGTCCAGTTTGTAAACAAAAGGGGATTTAATTGAAGACTTACCTCAGAATTTTCCTGGAGTTATAATTTAAGGTGGAAGGTTGCCATATTGGAATTTAGAATTCTTTTGCCAATTTACAGTGATTTATTTATAGAAACTTAGCAAATCAACATTAGCAAACAACATTTAGACACAATACACCATCACTGAGGGGCAGATTCAAAATAGGACACAGTAACAATAATGAAATGAATTGGCAACAAGCAAGTGGATAAAAATTGGGCCAATCTGCAATAATCAGTTCAATGATAATAATCAAATTCAGTCTGCCCTGATTACGTGAAATAGTAATGCATATGATGGTGTTCCAGGATGGAGGAATACTTCATAAGAACAGTTGGCCACAACGGAAACTTCTCTGAACTACGACAAGGAATTGTGGTGGCAGGCGGGGTATGGAAGCATGGAATTGCGATCGCACCACATGTCCCTCCTGGAAAGAGGTTCTGAATTAGCTCTGTTCAAACTAAGGTAAATGGAATCTCCCTACAGAAGATTACTCGAGACACTTTCTTAAATACAACACATAACGTAGCCTAGAAGGTGCTTTTGATGAAACCACGTAAATATGATCTGAGAATCGGAGCAGCGTGTGCGTTAACAATGAACACGTAATTATACACGCCCAAAGTTAACTTACGCTATTACCACTTAACTTAAATAACTTAAATACCCCTTAGATTGCACTGGTGGAGGAATAAATTATTGTTATTTCGGGATCTTTACTCGAATTCAAAGTGCGTAAATGGAAAGGCAGGGGATACAGGCAAGATTCTGATAAAGGGAAGATTGTTTAGCGGAGGAAGAGGTTAAAAGTTTAAAAGAAATGGAAATTAAGGAGGTAAGTACAAGGGACAGGGCTGGCTATTTGACTACTCGCAAACGTACGAACCTTTTATGACTGTTTATAGGCGCCTACAACAATTCCAGGTCCCTTGTTTGAGGACAGTCCGGCCAGCGAAGACGGAGGAACCCGCAGCGCGTCCGCTGCAGATGAGGTCAGAAGCCAGTCTCTCCCCTGCTTTTGAAAAGCAGGTCGCATTCGGTGTCGGGCGGGGGCAGCCAGCTATAACCGCAAGCATGTCGAAAGGCCAGCAAGGAGGGTATGGGAAAAGCATACTTATCATTATATGCCTATAGAATAGAAGACTACCTGTTCCCCAGCCCTAAATGCCCTTCTGACCTTCCCAATCCCTACATGTCTCCCCCATCACGTGACGGGGGAAAGGGGGTTTTGGTATTGTTCTTCTGGATCGTGCGATGTTGGGGGTTAGGTGAGGAGTACCGACACCTAACTAACGGCTGTTTACTGGTTCAAAATACGCTTGTTTCTCCGTCACCCACTAAATTTCCCAACCCGACAGGCCAAGGAATGCTAAATGATTTCACAATTAAATGATTCCTGGAATGGTAAAAGGAGGGAGGGATGAATATCATAACAATATATATATATATATATATATATATATATATATATATATATATATATATATATATATATATATATATATATATATATATATATATATATATATATATATATATATATATATATATATATATATTAGCATTTTATGTATGTGGTTATTATTGTACAATGACAAAATATATACTGTCAAATCATTACATTAGCATTCCTAGCAAATTTTCAGTCTCCATACTAGTACTATTTAAGGGCAAAAGCTGATGAAATGGAAGCGATCAAGGGAAGGTGCTCTGCTTCACGAGGTCGAGAAGTAATAAGAGCCGAAGTGTTTTTCCTCTGAAGAGGTTTTCGCTGGATGGAGAGAGAAGTTTTCTTCCCTCTCAAACTCACCTCTGAAAAATTTGAGAAGTAAAGATGTATTCGCAGTTTTTCAGCCAGAGAAGTCATCAGTCTAATGGGCTGTTTGATAGGGGTAATTTTGGGGTTCCTAAGGAATCTAAACTAAACCATACCTGGAGCTTATGTTATTTTCTGTCTTTTAAAGCTCACTGCTTTTTTTCATTTCATTTATTTTATGCTTACTTTTCGTTTTATTTTCCTAACTACTTTCTTCGAGACTTTATTGGATATATATATATATATATATATATATATATATATATATATATATATATATATATATATATATATATATATATATATATATATATATATATATATATATATATATATATATATATATATATATATATATGTATTACCTGACCAACCAGAGCTGCCCGGAAAAACTCTGAATGACATTGTACAGGTAGGGGAGGGAAAGAGGATGGGGAAGATGGAGGGCAGGGGAGGGAAGATGGAAGGGGGAGGGGAAGGGGAAAGGGGGATGGGAGGGAGAAGGGAAAGGGAGAAGGGGAAGGTGAAAAGGGAGGGGAAAGGGAGAGGAAGGGGAGGGGAGGGGGAAAGGAAGGGGATGATGAGGGGGAGATATGAGGGGAAGAGAAGTTGCATTTTTATATTAGAAAAGAATAAAAGCATCTCCACTGGCCAAAGAAAAGAAATAAAAGATATTGTATTTCTACAATACGTGTTCACGTGTGTCTGTGTGTTTGTGTGGGGGAGGGGTAGAAGGCCTGTCTCCCTTGCAACAATAGCCAGACCTTTTATCGAATACGTGGAATGCACTGCACGGCAAATCGGAGGAGAGTCGTGTAGGTATCCGACTTCATCAAAATGCACGAATTCGTATTGGCTTCAATTTGCGTGACCGTACTGCTGACTTGTTACCGTACGAAAGTTCAGAACATCAAGAAAAAAATGAAAGCGTGAGTATTAGGCGCAGTTGTTGAAACCGAAATGGTGGACTTATTTTGATAGTGTGTGATCATCTAAGTGTTTGTGATTTTTTCTGTTTGTGTTTGTGAGAATTCACTTCATTACTTATCTGTTTCTTTAAATATCACTTTCGCTATCAACTGATGATCCGTTGTTAACACGGAAACAGATTGGTTTGAAATGTATTATGAAATTCATTCAATAAGGGGGAATTCACTGAATTTTTATTTTCAATTCATTGCTAATTTATTGAGAGGAGCGGTAAACCACCTCATCCCCAGCTCTGCTGAGCGCTGTATTCACTTCTGGTGAACAGTTTCTCTAGCCATCTGTCTTTTCCCAACAATGTGCGTAGTTTATGTCTAAACTACAAGTGAACTTTGGATTATAGCTAAGCTGTATATACTTATTATCTTTTGAGCGAACATACTCATATCTAAGGATGTAAACTATAAACTGAACAAGACTGGTGAAGATAAATTTAGTCATTTAGAGTGGAGTTTTTGCGGTTAATACGATCCATATTGATTTACCTATAAAATGAGATCAGACTCAGGAACGCAGTTTAATCCAGTTCACCTATCTTTCATGATGAATGCATAATTGATCATCATAGACTTTGAAGCAATCCTTACGAAAACCGCTTGATTCGGAATCCTTTATCACACAAAATGGCTTTCAAAATGACATCAAGTATTGCATAACTAAACACCACAGTTATTGCATAACAAAATGTCATATATATATATATATATATATATATATATATATATATATATATATATATATATATATATATATATATATATATATATATATATATATATATATATATATATATATATATATATATAAAGTGTATGGGTGTAACAATATCCACTATACCAGGAAGACTGTAGGGTAAGCTTTTCACTGAGAAAGTAAGACGGATAGGGTTAAAACAATGGAAGATGGCATGTGGTCAAAACTAGTCTTTGTTATGAAACTGTTATGAGGAAATTAAAACAAGGGAAAAAATCTTATATGACCTATATGAAGCTAATGAAGACTTATTATAGACTCCTTTGGGGCAAAACGTACGATGTTCAGGATGCAAGGTAGAGAAAATAAGTTGTTAAGAGCAATTTAAAGTGTTTGGAGACCAAAGTGGAGAATTGTTTTAGAATTTGTAATCCAGTGAGAGACTGGATTAGCATAAAAATGAAGCTGAGACAATGGTGATAAACTTCTCTAAAATTTTAGCCTGACCAACTCTCCTCAGTAAGATTCATTCAATTTTGGGGTTCCTGTAATTAGCTCCAAATTTGCCCTCTATAAATGGACCCACCCCCCTCCAAAACTGTTTTGCCTATAGAACCATTATTTTACAACACAGCTACACCAGAATTTATATTTTTATTAAATATGAGCATGGAGGTACATGGCTATAAACCTTGAAATTCAAAAGTGACCCTTGGAAAATTTGCAACAAAGAGTGCCAATGATAAACGGTCCCAGCTACGTAAATGATAGATATGAACCTTGAAATTGAAAAATAACACATGCATTACCCACAAGACTATGGGAGCCTTGATACTGAAAAGTGACACATGAATTACCATTAACAAAGAGTGCCAATGAGGAAAGCCTACCAGTTATATAAGTGGCAGAAATAACCCTTTAAATTAAAAAATTACACATGGCTTACTATTAACAAAAGAGTCCTCAGTTAGATTTTGGAGCTTAGCATGAAGCATGGTGTCTTATTCGAAAACTATGTAATAATGGTGTCCTCTGGCGATTCCGGAGGAAATCTTTGGTAAGGGGGGCCTCATTGTGGGTTTGATTATGGGACCCAGGGACCCAAATTAGCTAGATGATAGAGTGAGAGGGAGAGGGAGGAAGAGGGAGAAAGATAGGGAAGTAGGAGAAAATAGTTAGTCTTAAAAAAAAAAGTAAAAAATGCGCTGAAGTTTCTTCGGCGTAATCGAGTTTTTTTGTACAGCCGCTACAGCGTATAATCAAAGCCACCGAAAATAGATCTATCTTTCGTTGTCTCGGCATAATGCTGTATGAGCCACGATCCATGAACCTTTAACCACAACCCGGTGGTGGCTTGTCCTATACCGTTGCCAAACGCACCATTATGGCTAACTTTAACCTTAAATAAAATAAAAACTGCTGAGGCTAGAGGGCTGCGATTTGACATGTTTGATGATTGGAGGGTCGATGATCAGCATACCAATTTGCAGCCTTCTAGCCTCAGTAGTTTTTAAGATCTGAGGGCGGACATGAAAAGCGCGGACAGAAAAAGTGCGGACGGACAGCAAAGCCGACACAACAGTTTTTTTACAGAAAATAAAAAGTCCAACTAGCCAGAAATAAAACTTCTCTCAATTTTTTGGCCTAACCAACTTTCCTTAACACGATCCATTAAATTTTGGGGTTCCTGTAATTAGGTCTAAATTTGCTTTCTATAGATGGACCCACCCTATGTATAATTAATAAGATAACGTAACGGTTAGAAAAGTGCAGATATCGCAGAAATTTAACGCCCATTGTTATAAATTCCAAGTCGTGCAGATTTAATAGCAACCTTGTGAAAAATTTGCATTTACTATTTGCAGTGCTTCATACCCATATATTCCATGCGATGATTTATAGGCACCCACATTCATACATTACCCTTGCGCTGAATGCTTTAGAACCATAGGCATGAATGTAACCTTAGTTTTGAGAAAGCAGTCTTGTATCCACGATTTTACTTTAGTTTCGATATAAGACCTCAAACTTCAGGAGTTCGTAAAATATAATCGAAAGAATCGGCTTCACAGAATGAATTAACAAAGCATACTGTATACCGCGTCTTACAGACGCTTTCCAGCTGAAATGTAAGTGAGGCTGAAGAAGAGAAAGGCTGCTGACCAATAAATACAATCCTTCCTCGCTGTTTCTGTTGAAAGGTGACCCCAAATGCCCACACCAGGCCACCTACTCCGTTTCACACCTTATCTCACAATAGCCCCTGATGAAATATGGCCAATCATAGTCATAAACTTTCTAAAATATAGGACTTGTTTGACCAAATGAACCACTTCCTTTTTAATGCAAAGACGTTTGTGCTGATAAAATAAAACAAGTAAAAAATGCGCCAAAGAAACTTCGGCGCAATCAAATTTTCTGTACAGCGTATAATCGATGCCACCGTAACTTATCTTTCGGTGGTCTCGTTATAG
>NC_089782.1:59709521-59747021 GCF_040412425.1 Macrobrachium rosenbergii | reverse complement strand
TCTCTCTCTCTCTCTCTCTCTCATAAGCAACTTTTAAGCCACCCAAAACTTATGGGAACTGGAAATTCTACGCTTCAAGCAAAATAGTAAGGATGGGTCAGTCGAAAATTTTTGTGCTGAAGAATTCCTAAAATGACCAGAGGCACAATAATCCGGCCATCAGATTCCGATACTTTGTCTTTTCTCCTCAATATAAACTCTTCATAATCAAAACTTTACCTCTTTAATCGCGTCTTCTGCAACCCCGCCTGTCCCCCGGAAAGTTATAACTCATAATTTCATGAATTATTTTACGATATTCTTTTATTTAAAATAAAAGTTTTACTGTTTAATTTTTAGTCTCGTTCTCCCTGCGATTAAGCAAACCCGCATGATTTTACAACATTGTATCGTTTTACCAGTTCACTATAAGTCGAGAATATTTTGCATCAGTGACATTCGAACTAACACCTGGTAGAGAGCAACGATATATAGCAACTTTGACCAATGAGCCATCACGGGAGGATTTCAATAAATCAGTGGCTCAATAGTCAAAGGTCATTGTTCATCGCTGTTTCACAAACAGGCGGTAGATCGAATCCCACTGGTGATGAAGCACTTGTTGATTATAATTCCCCTTGGGTATAAGTTATTTTTGAGGTATAGTGAATTTAATAATATTTGTGAATATGAAACATTTGTGAAAATTCATTAATATTTGTGAATATATATAAAAAGTTTCACGGTGTATATATATATGAAAATTCATATTATATGTATATATATATATATATATATATATATATATATATATATATATATATATATATATATATATATATATATATATATATATATATATATATATATATATATATATATATATATATATATATATATATATATATATATATATATATATATATATATATATATATATATATATATATATATATATATATATATAAACTACTGGTCACTTTTTACCATATGTATATATGTAATTGTATATATATATAAAACTAGTCATTTTTGTATCCAAGCCTTTGTATCCAAGTGTAAGAAATATGAAGCAGTTATGACGTCCGGTAGCGGGAAAAGAACCCGCGTCCCATAACCACAGCGAGGTCATGTTGCCAACGTGACCACGAGAAGTATAAAACTACTGCAGGTGTTACATATGTACCTGTCGAATTCAGATATGTTTGCTAGAGCTGGAATAGACCCGTCCTAACCATCTTAGCGAATGGGCAATCGTTTTTGTTGCTTTTTAGGCTGAAATACATATATAGAATCTACTGGTCACTTTTTTACCAGATACATATGTTACAAGGAACAGATCAACACTTGTTTTAGAAGTGTACGTAGCGTGATCTAGCGATCTTACTTCAGGAGAAAGACGTGAAAAGATTCGACCCATGATAACACTCACATTTTTTTTTTTTCTCTCTCTCTTCTCTCTCTCTCTCTCTCTCTCTCTCTCTCTCTCTCTCTCTCTCTCTCTCTCTCTCACCGTGTATGGACTCTCTCTCATCATTTACCAAAGCTCACCCACCCTAACCTCACTCATTCTCTCAAAGCAATTAAATGGACTATTTAAAGAAACACAATCGTTTCTACAAAAATAGGTTTATTATTCAAATAACCCAACAAGAAATGAATAAAACAAAACAAAGATTAAAATGCATAATAAATGAATTATCGAGTCAGATAACTAAACTCTAAACTGCAAACACTTCTGATTAAAGAAGTCTCATTATGGCTAATAGACTGAAAATACCCAAAATCACACATACTCCCCAAATCAATAACTAAAGT
Source organism: Macrobrachium rosenbergii (assembly GCF_040412425.1). Lineage (NCBI taxonomy): Eukaryota > Metazoa > Arthropoda > Malacostraca > Decapoda > Palaemonidae > Macrobrachium > Macrobrachium rosenbergii. Next base: position 59,745,224 of record NC_089782.1, on the reverse strand, counting down.
CATGTCAAAAAAACAGTCTACCACATAAAGAGATTGACATTGCAAATGACTTGCATGTCCTTTTTCTCAAACTCCCAAGTCCACAGACATCTGTCGAAAGAATTAAACATGATAGAAAACTCCCAAAAATATATGAAATGCAAAACACAATAATGGAAAGTGTAAAATGCATAGCCAAGATATGGCAAACGTACCATAACAAAATAATAATATAAAAGAGGTATGAATATTCATATTAAATCTCCCACACCAGTTCAAAAGTTCATAATGATCAGAAAGTCATGGTAAAAATCACAAGTTCAATTTCCTCCCATAAAAACAGAGATTTGAAAGTCTACCTTATCTGCCGATTTTCAAAGCCTGGACCCACTCCAAAGCTATGACTGGACCACTGCAGTTCTATCACGTTAATGAATGATCAAACTCACTTTTAGGGCAGATTTTGGCATAATCTAGATCAAAGTAACGCACGTACTCACGAATATACATAACGCTCCGGAGATCACCTGACCCCCAATATCGCTGAGCTTCTCGCGCAGAGAGCTGAGGAATCAAACTATTTGCTGAATACAAAGATTTTACAACTGACGGCTCTGTCAGTACCATCTCGCTCCAAAAATTCTTTCATCACACCTTAAAGCATTGAAGCTATGAAATGCATATATGTGTCCTTTAAATAGAGCTCGGCCACCCCATAAGAGCGTCACGCTCTCCTTAACGGCAAACTAAAACAAAAGCATATGTATAAAACATAACAGATAGGGCTATGCTCAATTAGCAATGTCTACTGCACTGCAGCTTTAAGGACTGCTCTCATGACGCATTTCCAAAGTCACTGGGGTTGTGTTCTTAGAGCCTTTACATGTAATCTTACAAACACGAATAAGCTTTACTACCCCACAACAACAAAATTATCAGTAAAATAGCTATTAAGACAATTAAAATTGTCGGCATAATATATTCTGATACTGGAACATCACGGAATCGTCGATGTCTTCCAACGGTGGAACCGTCATTGGCACCTTGGTTGTAGGTACCGCCACTACCAAATGCTCGTTATGTGTATGACGCATAATTATCTTCTCGGAACTGTTGAATACAGCACGGCTAAGTACGAGAAAGTCCGTAGACAGGATTCTGCAGGATGAATCGAACAGCTTGGACCCTTGAGGAACGAATGATGTCGACTTGTTATTCTGGCACATCATTGTAACTGCATTCTTTGCAAAACACGGCAGGAAGCGTTCTGGTGGACTCAATGTGGTAATCTCGCAGGAACTGTCTAAAGTCGCATTCTGTCGGAGTCTGTCCATGAACTAATGATAATTCACAACCACCCACAGACACAACTTGCAACTGGAAAATAGTACTGTCACACACACACACTTCTCTCTAACTAAAGTACAACTTGTCTTATAATCAACTCCCGAACCCTGATATTGATCTCCCAAAATGAACATGGTCTCTAATCCATCCCACGTCACTACTGAGTCTCCCAAAAACACTCGAAAAAGGTCTAATAACAAAAAGGTTTCATGTTACTGAACCAAACAAAACTACTAATGCAAAAGTCAAACACTCTCAATGTGAACTACAAATCTATTCCCTCTTTTGATCTCTACAATCTCAAAAGGTCCGTGGAACTTCGGACTTAATTTATAATTCAGATCATTCCGAACATTCACTTTAACAAACACTCTATCACCCATCGAAAAAGCTACTCCCCTCGATTTCGCGTTACTTTTCTCTACCATTGCACGCGAACTAAGTTCAAGTTCTTTACTGATACGTGCAAATCTTTCTCTCGCTGTATTAATCAATGAAGTGACCGTAACATCACCCTGAACTCGCTCTGGTAACAAATCAAAAGGTCCTTTCAACTTGTACCCATACAAAGCTTCTGCTGGAGATATCTTAATTGTGTCATTCATCATAGTATTGATACTATATCGCACTTCATCCAAAGATCTGTCCCAATGTGTATCGGAACCACCCACCGTCATGCGCAAAGCTTCGATTACTTTCTGATTCGCCCTCTCACATAACCCATTTGCTTCAGGTCTATACGGGATTATAGATACTTTCTTTATTCCCAGTAAATTGGCAAGACCGTCTAAAGTCTTATTAATAAACTCCCCTACCATTGTCTGTGATCAGACATTCAGGAACACCATATCGACAAATTATCCCCTTAAAGAACGCTATAGCAACTTCCTCAGCTGATTTGTACTTCAGTGGGAAAATCTCGACAAAGCGAGTCAACTCATCAACAACTACTAATAAATGTCTATAACCATAAGCGGACTCTGAGAAGTTACCCAGAATATCCATATGCACTCTCTGAAACGGCCTATGTGGTATGGGATATGAACCCAAACGACACGACACTGTCGTCGCTGGCTTATTCACATTGCAAATAGTGCACTTCTTCACAAAGGCTTCTTTTGCGGAAAACATATTTTTCCAAAAGAACTTTGACCTGACATTTTCATACGTCTTGTCTACACCTAAATGAGGCGAACCAAATTTACAATGTACAATGTCTAGAACTTTTGGCACTAGACTCTCTGGCACGATGATTTGTGTAATCTCACCCATGCTTCGAGTACTTCACAAGTTATATTTAACTTTCCTCACCAATAAATTATTCTCCAACTCTAGACCAGAAAAAGGCAACTTATACCCTTTCTTCGGTGAAACTCCCCTAAGAAATGCCTTAGCATCTGACAACAATTTATCTTCATCTTGCTTTTGTTCGAGCAAGCCTATGTCCCAAGTGACATTTTCACCCGTAATATAACACACGGCGTTACTCTCACTATTACGAACAACAATCTCTCCCAAGACTGCCGACTCACTATTTCTCCCCGAAGTGTGCACTGTAGAAACGTGTATGTCCTCTACATGCGATCTCTCAGAACTACTAATATCAGACATTAGACACCAAATATTTACTCTCTTCTCCCACACAGGATTCGGTGTGTATTCCCTCATCCTCGACCGGAAAATGTCTGCTCAATGCATCTGCAACTACATTATGCTTACCTTCAAGGTATTTGAGGTTTGCATCAAAATCTCTCAATGTTAGGAACCACCGTGCTCTCTTGGGCGACAAATTTGGCTTATTAAAAAGCTCTAACAACGGTTGATGATCTGTAAAAATCTCAACTTTATTTCCCAACAACAACATCTTAAAATGAACAAGGCTAGAGACAACTACGAAAGCCTCCTTGTCCACAACTGACATCAGCCTTTCGTTACTACCACGCGTTTTGAACTTTCTGCTATAAAAAGCAATTGGGTGTAATTTCCCTTCAAATTTCTGCATCAAACACGCACCTATACCTTCCTGACTCGCGTCAGTCACTAAGGTGAACGGTTGACTAAAATCTGGAAACTTCAAAACTGGTGGGTTCACCAAAGCGTTCTTAAGCTTCTCAAAAGCTAATTGTTGACTATCACCCCAAACAAACTTAACGTCTTCTCGTAACAAATCTGTCAATGGAGACGCTATTGTAGAAAAATTCTGCACAAAACGGCGAAAGAAACCCGACATACCTAGGAACGAACGAATCTGTTTCCTGGTTTTGGGAACTGGAAAATTCACAATGGCTTTAACTTTCTCATCATTCACTCTGACTCCCTCTTTAGAGATAACATGTCCTAGATAGACAATTTTTCTCTTCAGAAACTCACATTTGGCCAATTTGACCTTTAATCCAGCGAACCGTAATCGCTTGAGGACTTCTTTTAACACCCTTAGATGTTCTTCAATCGTATCTGTGCATATGAGAATGTCATCCATGTACACAAACACCGACTTTCCTAACAAGCCATGAAGTACTGTGTTAACCAGTCTAGTAAATGTTATTGGGGACCCTTGTAATCCAAAAGGCATCCTATTAAACTCGTAATGTCCCTTAGGTACCGAAAATGCTGTATATTTACGGCTACTCTCACAAAGCGGAACCTGTAGAAACCCTTGCATAAGATCTATAGATGAATATATATTCTTGCCACCGATCTCAACAAACAAATCAGGCAAACAAGCTACCGGATATCTATCTGGGCATGTTTTTTCATTCAATTTACGAAAATCTACACAAACTCTGATACTACCGTCTTTCTTCGGAACTGCAAGCAAAGGAATATTAAACGGAGAATTGGACGGTCTGATAATGCCTTCCGACTCCCACCTCTGAACTTCTTTTTCTACTTCTTCTCTGATCTTAAAAGGAATTCGATATGCTGGAATATATATGGGATTTGTACCCTTTTCTAGGCGGATTGAATGTTCTAAAACATCTGTAACTCCTAATTTATCTCCCTTCAAAGCAATGATATCTAGATATTCTTTCAACACTTTCTCTACTTTATCTGAATACTCAGGATAATCAACTTTAGCCAAGTGTTCATGCAGAACCTGACTTCGGAACTGTTGCACCTCGTTAGGAAACATTCCCGTCTCCACAAAAACTCACTAATTTATGCTCTTCATTAAACTCTTCAAAATCAATTACATAAGTACCCTTGTGATATTTTTTCACTGAGTCTTGATAGCTAACTAATTCTACTGAAGTCACGCCTGCGACTGAAACTTCATTCACTGACACCGTACTCACAACATCTTTGAATTTCTCGGTTCCCTCAACAACGCACACTTGAGAAGGAAACTTTTTCTCTTTCAGCGACACTTTAACCAATGTAGGAACTCGCGGTTGCAATTCAATATCTTCCAACAAAAATCCTTTAAAAGATCTTTGCGGAATATCTTCACTCTCTAATGACTGTGTTACACATGTCTCAGACTGTGTCTTAGGTTTCTCACAAGTTTTTTTCCTATGTATATATGGAACAAAACAACCTGACTCACCTATTGTAATCCCCTGAACTCCCGTAAAAATGTTGATGTTATGTCACATGCAAGAAGGGTGTCCTAGCAAAACCATTTCACCTAAGGCTAATCCTTCTATGACCAAAAATGATTCTACTATTGTCTTTCCGCCGATACAAAGCGTAAGAAATGATGAACCTAAAATATTCAGTTTCCTCGCTTGTACATTACACACTGTCTCACTAGAAGGGACTAATTTGCACTCTGGAAACTTCGAGTGAAAAAAGTCAGCATTTACTAAGTTAACTGAGCTACCAGAATCAATGAAAATAGAAATTTCACTGCCATTAGAGAATCCACGTACAATCGGCCTAGGTTCTAGTGACTCTAAGACCTGATTAGTCATTATCCTGTGTCCATTTTCGAACTTATCTTGTGAAAATTCTGCTGTTCCTTTGTGTATCTAGAACTTGCATCATGTGGAATTCTCCTGTCATATCTAGAAAAACCTCCCCATGACTGCCCTGAATATTCTCTACTCTTTGTGGCTGGGCAAAATCTCCATCCATGATCTGAAGATTTGCAAACTGAACAATATCTCACTCTGCAATTTGATTTACTATGTCCTAGTTTATCACAATTAAAACAACGTATCGTTGTGACTGATCTCTCTGGAATTTTCTTCGATTCTACTCGTACACGTCTTCGCTGTTGCATCATTTCCCGAATGCGAGGGACTATCATTCTTCTGTGGTTTGGAAACCGCAGCCGACATCTTTGCACCTCCCTGTACAAAACTACTGTCTAGCGTTGGGCATTTTGATAGATTTTTATTAATCTGTGCAAACAAAAAGGATTCATCTGTATCCTGATCAATTCTCTTGTCAAAACTATCTACAATTACATCTGGGACCGATGTTAAAAGGCAAGCAAAGTGTAACAATCTTTCAAAATTATCTAAGGAGATATTATTTCCAGTTACCCATGGAGAGCCTGTTATAGATTTCTTTAACTCACCTACTGCATCAAATAAATTCGCACTGTATGTGACTAGTGAATCATTGCCCTTCTTTATTTTGAGAAACTCTCGCAAATTCCGAACTGCACACTCACGTTGAACTCTACCATAAGTAGCTCGTAGAAATTTCTGCAGTTCATTCCAAGTTTTACACCTTCTGAACCCGAAACTGCGTGCCCGTTTCCCAATATCTCCTTTATCTAAATCCAGAAATGATTTGGCCTCTGTTAAAGCTTCAGCGCCATTCGTAATTTTCTTGGAATTCAGATAATTGTTCACTGACTCAATGAAAGTTTCTATATTTTGGGTTGGCTTCCCATCAACTAACCCTTTAAAATTAGTAACTCCCTCGCTAACGCTCGTCACTTTATGCACCACAACTGATTGGGATGTGTTTGCTGCATCGTCTGGCATTTTGTGAGTGATCACACGCCCTGAGTGTAACAACATAAAAAGGAAACCAAAAAGAACACTAGAGAAAGGCAAAAGTTACCCCCTCTAAAAGAAGAACAGAAAACGGAGTTCTGCGCGACTTACGAGAATGGGGTATTCACCAGTCCGAACAGAAAACGGAGCACCTATCTCTCGACTTGCTAACCTGTGACGTCACCCACTCGAAGACGGAGCAGGGGAAAACACCAGCGTGATTTTTGTTGAATCACCACTTTGTGTAATTAACTCACAATCGTCACTATTTACACTTATTTGGGTATTTTGTTAACCCCAAAATTGCTCTAGAGATCATCCAGATCTATTTCACAACTCCCCACTCCCAATACTCGAATAGAGACGGAAAAAAAAAGATTCCCCGTATTACCCACGTAATCACGACACCCTATGAAACTCGGTCTCTTAAGACTGAGTGGTCGTTTTTGCCCCGAGGCGAGTCTGTGCCTTGGGCATCAACGTTATCAATTAGTCTATTAGTAATCTCCCTCTTTCGCCACCATTAAAGACATGGGACACCGCTCGCTGCCACCATTAATATCATGAGGCACCGCTGCCACCATTAACATCTGTTACAAGGAACAGATCAACACTTGTTTTAGAAGTGTACGTAGCGCGATCTAGAGATCTTACTTCAGGAAAAAGACGTGAAAAGATTCGACCCATGATAACACTCACATTTTTTTTTCCCCTCTCTCTCTCTCTCTCTCTCTCTCTCTCTCTCTCTCTCTCTCTCTCTCTCTCTCTCTCTCTCTCTCTCTCTCTCTCTCTCTCTATGTATGGACTCTCTCTCATTTACCAAAGCTCACCCACCTAACCTCACTCATTCTCTCAAAGCAATTAAATGGACTATTTAAAGAAACACAATCGTTTCTACAAAAATAGGTTTATTATTCAAATAACCCAACAAGAAATGAATAAAACAAAGCAAAGATTAAAATTATCGAGTCAGATAACTAAACTCTAAACTGCAAACACTTCTGATTAAAGAAGTCTCATTATGGCTAATAGCCTGAAAATACCCAAAATCACACATACTCCCAAATCAATAACTAAAGTCATGTAAAAAAAAACAGTCTACCACATAAAGAGATTGACATTGCAAATGACTTGCATGTCCTTTTCTCAAACTCCCAAGTCCACAGACATCTGTCGAAAGAATTAAACATGATAGAAAACTCCCAAAATATATGAAATGCAAAACACAATAATGGAAAGTGTAAAATGCATAGCCAAGATATGGCAAACGTACCATAACAAAATAATAATATTAAAGAGGTATGAATATTCATATTAAATCTCCCACACCAGTTCAAAAGTTCATAATGATCAGAAAGTCATGGTAAAAATCACAAGTTCAATTTCCTCCCATAAGAACAGAGATTTGAAACTCTACCTTATCTGCCGATTTTCAAAGCCTGGACCCACTCCAAAGCTATGACTGGACCACTGCAGTTCTATCACGTTAATGAACGATCAAACTCACTTTTAGGGCAGATTTTGGCATAATCTAGATCAAAGTAACGCACGTACTCACGAATATACATAACGCTCCGGAGATCACCTGACCCCCAATATCGCTGAGCTTCTCGCGCAGAGAGCTGAGGAATCAAACTATTTGCTGAATACAAAGATTTTACAACTGACGGCTCTGTCAGTATCATCTTGCTCCAAAAATTCTTTCATCACACCTTAAAGCATTGAAGCTATGAAATGCATATATGTGTCCTTTAAATAGATATGTAATTGTAATAGAAGTTAAGAGGGCATTGTGGCTATTACAATTACAGATGTATCTGGTAAAAATCTACTTCTTCTGATAACCATAATCCACTCTTCACTTCTCGATACCTATATACGCAGGTCAGTACAAAGGATAAAATCCAAAAGAAGAACTAAATAAAGAAATTCTGGTGTCTATATCCTTCCACTTTTCCCACTAATGTTGAAGCCAGGGTAATGATGATAAATGATAATGATAGTAATAGTAATATTAATACTAACCATAAATGTATGGCGGTTGTTGTCATAAACGTAAATTTCATGTAGCCTAAGTCTTGGAATGAACGATAGATCCTGATCATAAAATATTTGGCTAAGTAGGCGGAAGATTTTGTGATTAATATTTCTTTTAAAAATACGAATATCAAATGCTTATGAGGGTTTCAAGGACTCATGCTGATGTGGATTCCACGTGCCTTCCTTCCTTTGTATTGGCAGAAGCGAGCATTTTTGTTTTACTCATCTCCGAAGGAGCCTTTTTTTTCAGAAGGAAGGGGAAAAAAGGATGAACTTTTAGCGATTAGTAACACAAGTGATGAAGAGCCACTGAGCAACAGCTTTCCTTTTGGACATCAGCTGACAGAGTGGAAATGATGGAGCCTCGATGAAGTGACATTATTGAGCCGTGTTTCTTTTGAGGCTATGGCTCAAACAGGCTGGAAACTGATAAGCAGGTAATCTAACTGTAGCCTGCTTCCGTGGAATTTAGTACTTTTAGTTTAACAGATTGAAGTAGCGACGATGTGCATTTACATTGCGGATTGATACCATCACTGCGGTATTATGTGACTTCTAAATCCTGTTGTGATCTTATTTACTTACAGTGCATCCAAGAAGGAAGAGATGCACAAGAGACTACAAAAAAAAAAAATCCTTGCGCTACTTCATTAGCGGAGCAATTTTAAGTCTTCTGAGATATTTACGAATATTATCGTGTAAACAAATTCCGTTTTCTATAAATATGTAAAGGCCATTTCTGAGCCTATACTTAATTTAAGTCTCTGTTTTATGAACAGAGGTTTGATCTCGCTTATCCCGAGACATTATGTGTAACGTGAGCCGATATCATAAGTTATATCTTTCCCTAACTAAAATCTAAGGACTACTGGAATGAGATACTAAGTACAAAACTAAAACCCTTTATTGACAAAATCAACGAAAAATAACTTCTTAAAAATTACGAAGAATGAAATCCAATGTTTCACATAACTATCAGAAAATCTTCTAAGGAAATAATGCTCCAAAATCATAAACCCACAATTACAGAAAATAACTCATCTGTCAAAACATGAACACGTCAGTCAATTAAAACAGGTCATCTCAAATGTCATACCACTCTCATCCTCGTAGGAGGGAGAGAGGAAAAAGGAATAGGAATGGAGTGGAACAGAAATACCTGTGAAAGAAGAAACGTCACATTAAAAATCATAAAATGTAAAAAATTGCAGAAATACATCTTCCACTGTCACAGGAGATACCGTGTGTTCACAGTTCTGAAAAACAAAGTCTAAAAACGTATATGAATTCTTACTCACTCCACAAGCCTGTGGGACAGTCTCCATGTGAAAAATCACACATCTTCAGACACACATGAATCGGATCTCACAAGTCCAATTCGAACAACGGTTCCTCCCATTATATTCTTTTTATAACGCACGAACGAACGTACTTTTGTATGACATCATTCGAGGTCAAAGTTCGGCAAGACACGCCTCTGTACTTCGAGGCATCACGAAGTACACGTACACACCATACATTATTAAGAAGCATCCTTCAAAAACCGGATTTTGTAACTGGTTCAGCTTCTAGAACGTTCTTTGCTGAAAACGCATTTGCCAGCCCGTGTCTTGTCACCAAGGTGGTTTCTTCGACCCTTGTGGTATGCGAATGTTTCAGCATTTTCCTATTTGCTGCGTATAGTGAAAATGGACCCTGCGAATAGCTGACCCAACTTTTCAAAGGTCACCTTCGCGAGCCTTTACAGATTGCTCGGTCCACGCACCTGAGGTGGACCCCACCTCAAAATGTCTAGGTGCAAAACTCATATGTATCGTATAACACAGATATTATAGTACAACCAGTTCATTCAGGAAACGCATTAATCTAGACGATTTCACTCCTGGTACTGCCTCACGCTGAAAGGCCTGCGACTGCGCACGCCAACGGTGATCCAACCAAGATGAAAGGCTTTCGACTGCACACGCCCATGTTGAAAGTGGCGCTCGCAAATCCTTTTTGCGCCAACCCAACGTCTCCTCGAAAGTGCGGCAACATGAAGACATCCTGCCCGACATCTCTCCAAAGTGCAGAAGTAACGTTGACAGCTTTCTCATATGTTGAGGACGGTGAACTATTCCAACCTCTCCATTTCGAGGGAGTGGTATTTTCCGTGAGTCGGTCATATCGACAGTCATATAAAAAGTAACTCGTCTATTCCCTATACCATATTATTACTGAACCAAATAAGACTAATAGTGCAAAGGTCATATGTTCTCAATTTTGAAACAATTCCAAGTTGGTACCGGAATTTCCACAGTCAACTCACTATCAAGTACACTAACTCTAAGGAACTATTCATAAAAATTCTATCCAACAGAAAAAAAAAGTACTCCAACAATGAAAGGCAATCCTAAACATCTGAAAGGTATCATATCTCGTAAAAGACATCAAGGTTCTACTCCGGTTAGCGAATATTTCGCAATACCTGACTAATTCTCAACACCATAGCAATTGACTTAATGGCAATCGCTCCTATGATCCTAACAACTACAATTACTCATGGTACAGCTCCTTAATTTTAAAAGAGAACTTAAAATCCCAAATATTCGAATTCGATATCCCTATCAAAATCTTCTTAAACCTCTCCGAAATCCTAACTGACATATCCCAACCCGAAAAAGATCAGACCCGTTCGGTCCGATATACTAAATACCTCCCCAAAGTAAAATCCTAAACAACAAACCCTTATTCTGTAACTCTATATTCAAAGATATTGCGTCAGACGACAAAACACATCATAACATAATAACATAATAACACAGTAACACGCGGGTCAAATCTCGTATGAAATTAGCCCATGTCACAGTTCTCAAAATCATATGAAAACAAACCATTAACTCAAAGTAACCCATTACTATCACCAAGTGCGAACGATGAAAACCCTAATGCAAATGCGATCCATAAAAAAACAAAACTCAAATTCATATATCTACAAAACTCTACGGCATTCTGCACAAATTTTACTAAGTACTGCAGCTTACATCAGAAATCACAATGAACCCGAACTATTAAAGATTCGTAAAACTTCTACGGAGTAACGTCCTCCTGAGTTACAACAAACTACAAGTCATGCTCATATACAACCCATTAACACCCGAAAGGAAAAAAAAATGACCCGTAACTACCCATTACCATAACAACAATACAACCCAGGAATGCATCCATGCTAATACCCATTAACCCGTCTTTTTAATCTTAGAAATACGTGTCAAACGAAACACACCTGTGTTTTCATACGTCTTGTCCACACCTAAATGAGGAGAACCAAATTTACAATGTACAATGTCTAGAACTTGTGGTACTAGACTCTCTGGCACGATGATTTGTGTAATTTCACCCATGCTTCGAGTACTTCCAAGTTATACTTAACTTTCTCACCAATAAATTATTCTCCAACTCAGACCAGAAAAAAGAAAAGGCAACTTATACCCTTTCTTCGGTGAAACTCCCTAAGAAATACCTTAGCATCTGACAACAATTTATCTTCATCTTACTTTTGTTCCTCAAAGCCTATGTCCCAAGTGACATTTTCACCCGTAATATAACAAACAGCGTTACCCTCAATATCACGAACAACAATCTCTCCCGAGACTGCCGACTCACTATTTCTCCCTGAAGTATGCACTGTAGAAACGTGTAATGTCCTCTACATGCGATATCTCAGAACTACTAGTATCAGAGACATTAGACACCACATATTTACTCTCTTCTCTCACACAGGATTCGGTTTGTACTCCTCATCCTCGACCGGAAAATATCTACTCAATGCATCTGCAACCACATTATGCTTACCTTCAATGTATTTGAGGTTTGCATCAAAATCTCTCAATGTCAAAACCAACGCGCTCTCTTGGGCGACAAATTTGGCTTATTAAAAGCTCTAACAACGGTTGATGATCTGTAAAAATCTCAACTTTATTTCCCAACAACAACATCTTAAAATGAACAAGGCTAGAGACGACTGCGAAAGCCTCCTTGTCCACAACTGACATCAGCTTTTCGTTACTACCAAGCATTTTGAACTTTCTGCTATAAAAAGCAATTGGGTGTAATTCCCCTCAAATTTCTGCATCAAACACGCACCTATACCTTCCTGACTCGCGTCAGTCACTAAGGTGAACGGCTGACTAAAATCTGGAAACTTCAAAACAGGTGGGTTCATTCAAAGCATTCTTAAGCTTCTCAAAAGCTAATTGCTGACTGTCACTCCAAACAAACTTAACGTCTTCTTTGTAACAAATCTGTCAATGGAGACGCTATTGTAGAAAAATTCGGCACAAAACGGCGAAAGAAACCCGACATACCTAGGAACGAACGAATCTGTTTCCTGGTTTTGGGAACTGGAAAACTCACAATGGCTTTAACTTTCTCATCATTCACTCTGACTCCCTCTTTAGTCAGTAAAAAAAAAAGGTCAAGTTCACTTCTCCCAAGGCCAAGCTATAGTTAAAGGGCACAAAAAAAAAAAAAGACACGGGAAAGAGCTTCTCAGGCACAGAGAGAGAGAAAGAGAAATTCGTTTCCCACCTCTTACAATGCATCGAAGGCCTGATGACGCTTACAGAAAAAATGCTAACACCAAAACCTCTGTCTCCAACGGCAAAACTGCTGGATCAACACTTCCCTTTGTCCAAACGGAAAGTGTCACTCAAGCAAAGGCAAGCGCTCTGCCCACATACTCACACACACATACCCACATGCACATACGTGTGTGACTAAAAACCAAGAAGTGCATTCACACTTCTGCAAAAACTGTTTTGCACCCATAAATATCACGTAAGCAACTCAACAAATATCAAATAGAACACTACCCCACTATAAAAGTTCCCAGAAATAACCCAACAACCAAATATCACCCTTGACATAATACACGGTGATGCTACATTGCAGATTGCTATAAAAAAAGAAAAAGATAACATCACAACACTTACGTAAAAAAAGAAAAAGATAACAACACTTACGTTAGCAGCGCGCGAATTTCCATCAAGCAAAGAGAGAGAAACAAAAACACTCGCGCGTCTTCACGTGTTTTAACACACGCATAGCGGTCTTAATACCGCAACTATTGCACAATATCACTGTTTTTACCCCCTACCGAAAACACTCTTCACGAAACACTAGCCAGCGAGAGAGACGCTCACGGCTCGCCCCCAGCAACTGCTGACTCCCACAAAATCCTATCCTGAGATGCCAATACTAATTTATGTCTCTTCGGAAACGTATACATGCCTAATTATTTAACACCCTCTAACTGCCCTAACTACCTTATACACTACCTTTTCCGCTACCTTTTACGCTGCCACCAAAAACTGTAAAGGCCATTTCTGAGCCTATACTTGATTTAAGTCTCTGTTTTATGAACAGAGGTTTGATCTCGCTTATCCCGAGACATTATGTGTAACGTGAGCCGATATCATAAGTTATATCTTTCCCTAACTAAAATCTAAGGACTACTGGAATAAGATACTAAGTACAAAACTAAAACCCTTTATTGACAAAATCAACGAAAAATAACTTTTAAAAATTACGAAGAATGAAATCCAATGTTTCACATAACTATCAGAAAATCTTCTAAGGAAATAATGCTCCAAAATCATAAACCCATACCTAATTACAGAAAATAACTCATCTGTCAAAACATGAACACATCAGTCAATTAAAACAGGTCATCTCAAATGTCATACCACTCTCATCCTCGTAGGAGGGAGAGAGGAAAAAGAATAATAGGAATGGAGTGGAACAGAAATACCTGTGAAAGAAGAAACGTCACATTAAAAATCATAAAATGTAAAAAAATAGCAGAAATACATCTTCCACTGTCACAGGAGATACCGTGTGTTCACAGTTCTGAAAAACAAAGTCTGAAGAAAAAAACGTATATGAATTCTTACTCACTCCACAAGTCCTCTGGGACAGTCTCCATGTGAAAAATCACACATCTTCAGACACACATGAATCGGATCTCACAAGTCCAATTCGAACAACGGTTCCTCCCATTATATTCATTATGTAACGCACGAACGAACATACTTTTGTATGACATCATTCGAGGTCAAAGTTAAAAGACACGCCTCTGTACTTCGAGGCGTCACGAAGTACACGTACACACCATACATTATTAAGAAGCATCCTTCAAAAACCGGATTTTGTAACTGGTTCAATTTCTAGAACGTTTTTGCTGAAAACGCATTTGCCAGCCCGTGTCTTGTCACCAAGGTGGTTTCTTCGACCCTTGTGGTATGCGAATGTTTCAGCATTTTCCTATTTGCTGCGTATAGTGAAAATGGACCCTGCGAATAGCTGACCCAACTTTTCAAAGGTCACCTTCGCGAGCCTTTACAAATATATTAGACACTAAAGGCAGGAAAATTCAACTATAACAAAATGTAAGCAAAATATATGAAATATATAAAAACTCATCAGAAAAAATGTAAAACCAACAGAATTATGACAGACATATATGAAGGAAGAAATATGTATAATGAAAATTTGCAAGTCAATGGGCGGAAATTAGTTGATGAATAAAAAATCATTAGTAAATCTAACTTTGTTACAAAATGGGCAAGAGGAATTTACTAATAAAACTCGATTTCGTCAATACACTTTCGCACGAAGGACACTGTTAAGGCCCGAAATGAATACCAGTTGAGGTGGCTTAGTAATTAAGAAAATTAACCAGACAAATCTATCCGGAAGGAAACGGAGTCCAGAAAAAAATATCTTTATTTTTGGTTCCTATTTTCTGGGAGAAAAACTTTTGTTTATCTCGCAGTCCTGCTTCAGCCTAATGAGTTCTTATTCCATATGTTATCAACCAATATATATATATCAACCTATATATTATATATATATATATATATATTTTTATATATATACCATATATATATATCGTCTATATATATATATATATATATATATATCTTATAATAAAAATCTAGATTGAAAAACAAGCACTGCAATTCTTCAGGATTTGTTGTTATACATTGAATAACTGTGATTATGCCAGCAATCTTTCTCACAGTCAACACAGTGTTCCCTTAACTCTAAATGACATATTCACTAAGGTCAATAGTCAGACTTAATTAGACCTCTCTAACCCGGATCAATATCATATATACATCGAAACAATATAATACATATATGAAATATATATATATATAATATATATATATTATAGTTTTATATATATAATATTTTAAATATGCATATATTATAATATATCATATAAAATAATGATCTTATATATACAACTTTGTACATTCAGATCCTAATATATTTATATATATATTTATATGATATTTAATATATAACTGAAATAAACCATATATATACATATATTGGATATATATATATATATATATAAATATATATAGGTTTAAATATATATACATATGATATAGAAAAAGATCAGATAGTTATATATATATATATATATATCCCCATACATATATAAACATACATAAATACATATTAATATATATATATACATCAATATCATATATTATATATATATACGACATATATATATATATATATATATATATATATATATATATATATATATATATATATATAAATATATATATATACATTTCCCAAAACATATGAAAAATAGTATACCTTAGTTTTGCCAGACCACTGAGCTTAAAAACAGCTTTCCTAGACGTGATGTTTTGGCTTGGAGGGATTAGAACTTATTCCATATAAAGAACAAAAAGTTACTTAGCAACGGGACCTATAGCTTATTTCAGAATCAAAAACAATTATAACGAGCAATTAATTTCTAACCAGAAATAATTTTCTAACTCTTCATCAGAATGAGATCTCTGAACTACGGGCCTAGCGAGTAAAGTCCACAGCTTACCGACACTCCCAACGAAGAGCTTTGACACAGGTTCTCTTCCACATTCCAATCATCAAATTTTGGGATTCTCCTTCCACTTTTTTATGAAAGAAAAATCGAGAAAAAAATTCTAACTGGCAGAGAGAACTTTTTCCATTTAACGACGTTATAATTGCACCGAAATTTTTATAGATACTGGAAATGGACTTTTACAAAGAGAGGCAATGCTGATAACCCATTAAGGAAAGCAAGAGCAACGAGGGTAGGAAATAAAAGAAATCAAATGAGCGATCACATGGAACGTTCGGACGATTAGGAGGTAGAATTTGTGGGAAGGAAGAGAAGGGGGAAAGTTTAAGGAAAATAATAGGCACAAAGAAGTGGATGGAGAAATAGAAAAGGGACCATGCTTACAGGGAGGGAAAAAGACAATTTACATGAAAAGTAGGAGAAGAAGAAACGTAGAAAAAAAAAAGAAAAATGGGGAACTTCTGGGGAGGAGGAGGCGGAGCGATTGTAAACAGTACTAGTAATATACAGGTGGAAAAGGATACTGAACCGTGATGAGACTAGGGGAATTTTTGGAAGAAAACAAAAGCAGGATTAGGTTCACCTTCGTCTCTCCTTCATTGATTAAAGAAGGAAAATTCACCAGTTCCAGAATAAAGCTAAGAAATGACTTGAATGCTTAAAATTTATCAGCTGTGAAATGAAAGTGCCATTGCTCCATTTGCCTTCATCGTATGGTACAGTTTTTCTCGCCAAAAATATTGCCTTACTGGCTTTTCACTGCAGCAAGAGCCCATGGTGGGGATATAAAACCAACTCATTCTATGGTTCAACAACATCAGAAAACAACATTCTCATTCTGAGCTGCAGGGGTTTTCACAACATACAGTCAAAAGAACGATGAAATTGCACCGAGTAAAGTTGGGTTATCAGTTCCTGAGTTTCCTTAATGTTGAAAATTTCCATTGCTGAAAAAAGAATTTGAAAATTCAAAGTCGGTGGAAAATAGGTGAAATAGCAAATATAAAGGAGTGCGTATACCTTCATGCGTCTCTTGTTTGATGATTTCGTCATTCGGACAAGTACTGCTCTGAACTTGTTTGCTGTTTTCAGAACTGTGGACTATTTTCAGAGAGAGAGAGAGAGAGAGAGAGAGAGAGAGAGAGAGAGAGAGAGAGAGAGAGAGAGAGAGAGAGGGGGGGCAATGATGAAAATGAGGGTAATCGTGTTTACAAAATATGAAAAAAATATTTTGTTGATTGACATATTTTCTCGCCCCTTCTTTGCCATGAAAAAAGTTAATAAATGCTCTTTGTATACTACCTCTGATAATTCGTAAATGATATATAATGTTATTTCACCAGATTTGCAAAGGAAGAGAATTACATCCTTTTGTCCAACCATTTACGAAGAAAGGGAAGGAAAGCTTTGAGAAGGACGATAACTAATGATCCTGTTACCAGGACGAGAAGGAAAAATGATTTTTTTGCCTTTCATTATGAGGTAATTTTAAGATTTTTTACAAACTCTCAGAAATTCTTCATTAGCATCTTGAACACATACACACACACTAACACACACATATATATATAAAATTATTCATATATATATATATATATATATATATATATATATATATATATATATATATATATATATATATATATATAATATATATATATATATATAAATATATATATATATATATATATATATATATATATATATATATAATATATATATATATATATATATATATATATATATATATATATATATATATATATATATATATATACATATATATAATATATATATATATATATATATATATATATATATATATATATATATATATATATATATATATATATATACGATCACAAGTAAGAAATGAAGATTGTATATCCGGAGCCAGTAGGAAATAATGAAAGGCAGCAGTACCTATTATATTAGCCCTTTTGTGTATTTTTGATACACCTCATCAGGGTACAAAATAAGAATGAAAAACAGCTTGAAATTTCAAAGGTAAACATAAAAACGGAGAAAACGTAAATATAGAATGGTTCAATAGCCCAACCAAGAATTAAATGGTCCAAAGAGAATTTTACACTTAATGAAATAAATGGAAATGAAACTACTAAGCAGTCTATTACAGAGTTACTAAGTTTTCAACAATTCATTTCGTAAGCCAGTTATCTAGCTTATATTGTCCATTGCTAATATTAAACAGGCTACTTGACTTATGTTTTATTATTGCTAGATTCTATAATGTTTCTTTTAATAATATCTTGACAACAAAAGAGAATTTCCTTTGAATTTTTCCAATTAATTGCATGATCAAATTGTTCATATCAAAAAGAGGGCACTCGATGTATTTACCATAGTACACAATATCTATGTTGATTTAATCTTGATGCCAACAATTTACCACTTTGACCAATATACTTTTTATTACAATCTGACATGGAATTTCATATATGCAACCTGTTTGTAAATGGGGGAGATGTTCTTTATCAAAATTGTTCTCACAGACTGAGTGTTACTAAAAACAACATTAACATTAAAACTAAAAACATTTTTGGCAAAGAGAGAAAACCTGTAGTCAAAAGGTAAAACAAGCAAATTACAACGATGGCAAAAGTTTGTACATGGTCATCAAGATAAAATGTTTTCTTGAGCCTTTCTTAAAGCAACATCAACTAAAAAAAATGGGTACTTCAATTTTGAAAGCAATATCATTGACCTTTTTTAATTCGAAATCTTTGAAAATTCTGGACAATCAAATTCTTAATGCTTTTAAAACATTGAAGAGAATACAGAGAGTTTAATTTCAAATGGTGATTGATAAAAGTGAATGTAAGAACATACATTTTAGGTTTCTATAAAACTGAAAAATCATAAAAATAAGTTTGCACACTTACATCTAAAAAGGGTAAATGGAATCTTTTCTTCCTCAAATGTGAAATTTATAGAGGGAACGAGAGCATTTAATCTAAATGAAAATCGGTTTACATCCTCACGTTTGGCTATACACAAAATATGTCATCGACATTATGCAAACCAAGGAACATTCGCCGTTTAAAATATTTGATAAAAGCTTGTTTTCGAAAAAACTCCACGTAAATGTTGCTTAAAATTTTTGACAAAGGGTTCCCCATCGCCATGGATCATTCTTTTTCTGCTCATAGAAATTTCCATTAAAAGTAAATTTACATTCCTTTATACAGTTTCAGTAACTCTAAGATGGTGTAGGTTGGCAGAGAAAGTTCATAGTTACCCAACTCATCGACATCGACTAAAAAAGTTATCAGATCGTCAACTGGAACTTTAGTGAATAGTGAAATTACATCAAAGCTAACCATTATACATTCGTAATTAATGTTACAGCTTCTGAGACGGTTTACAAAATCCAAGTTATTTTTTACTGAAAACCCTGAAATTTTTCCCAAAAAAGGTGACAATTCACTGACAAGCCACTTAGACAAATTATAAGCATAATAAAACATAAGTCAAGTAGCCTGTTTAATATTAGCAATGGACAATATAAGCTAGATAATTGGCTTACGAAATGTATTGTTGTAAACTTAGTAACTATGTAATAGACTGCTTAGTAGTTTCATTTCCATTTATAGCATTTATCCCAGTGCTTCCACTTTATAAAATCACATTTCCTTGATGGAGCTTCAGGATTTCCTTAGATTTCCTTGACTCAGCGTTTATTTCCTTGAAAATTTCCTTGTGTATGGTAGTGATTTTCACAAGTTAAATGGAAAAAATATAACAACACAGTGAACAAAAATGAAAAAATATATATTTAATAATTAACAAAAATTTACCACTTTTTTTCAAAATTCTAATTAATGAAAATTAAAGTCTTTTTTTTTTTCTCAGAAAACCTTAGAATTAACTAAAAATTACAATAAATTTATTTCAAACTGCTTGAAGGACGAAGTTAAAAGAAAATAATCTTTTTGCGTTGTTTCACATGGTGCCTGTAAAACGAGAAATGACCCATGGTTAGTAAATAAAGTGCATAAAAATTATTCACCTATTCTTGTTCTTTTTTTTAACAAAGGTCTCACTAACAACGTTTAAAGGGACCATTACATAAGTATTTTTTTACAATACTGCAAATGAAATTAACTAATGTGGATTCTAAATTTGGAGCATCAAGATCAATTTAAATTAATTACATACCGAAAATAATGTTATGAAAACATTAGCCTGGTTAGGCCTAGCCTAATCAGAATCCAGGAAATAAAATCATAAACATTTACGTTTTTCTGGAATTTTAAGAAAAATATGTTTTAGTTCAGAGTGAAACGACACGATCGTAGAAAGAGCCATTAGCCTACTATACT
This sequence comes from Macrobrachium rosenbergii, assembly GCF_040412425.1. NCBI lineage: Eukaryota > Metazoa > Arthropoda > Malacostraca > Decapoda > Palaemonidae > Macrobrachium > Macrobrachium rosenbergii. The sequence continues at coordinate 59,724,648 of NC_089782.1, read as the reverse complement.
TTCATGATTTGTGATATGATTTATTATATTGGTTTTGGTGGCCTAAATGTTTTTATGGCTTTATCCATACAAAAATATGCTACACAAGTCAAGTTTGCTATGCTATACAAGATGAAAGCAAAAGTCATGAGAGAGACCAGAGAGAGAGAGAGAGAGAGAGAGAGAGAGAGAGAGAGAGAGAGAGAGAGAGAGAGAGAGAATATCAAGGAACTGGATTCCTTGGCTACTTGGTCATTACAACTCATTTTTCATTATTCTTGAAGTCGTTGACCTATAACAGGAGCTTCCAACTATGAATAATCTAGTTTAGTATATCATTTTCCTTTGTTTATTAACAGGATAGCAATCTAATTTATTTTACCAGCTGGAGCCACTTGCCATCCTTAAGCATAATAAAACAATTTAGAATACAAGCCTCTGAATTTTTTTTCTTTTTAAGTAACATCTCAAAACGGACAAGTTCTAATTCACCTGGTTTAGGTGGCCAATATTAGCTGAATTCAGGTATTATATCTTGCAGTATTTTACTGTTGTATTGATAAAATTTGAAAATCTTACTGTTTATATCCAGTGTTTTTCACCAAATCTGTAAACTTCACCCCAATATCCATAAGGGCCTTGGATATTATGCGGGTAAACGAGGGAGTACTGGATAATATATACATATACAGGTGTTACAATTATACATATATCAACAAGAATCAGTATAAAATTTTATATGATAACGTTTGCGCAACAGCATAACCACCGCCTACACACCAAGATTGCCAAGATATATATTTTAGCTTAAGTACATAATATCATATGTATATTTTCTATAGTTTTCCGAAAAAGATGAATGTTGCAAAACAAAATATGTATTTCATTAAGAAGCATAAAGATATGTAATACCTTTTTAATGTTACAATTGTTGGAAGGAGGTGGTATATATATGGACTTTCTATATATCATTGGCAATATAACCACCTTACCAGTTTTATGATAACTCATTTTTTCATTTGGTGCCAATCTTTGTTATGTTTAATTTGAGAGGTGTCTTGAATACAGTAATGTAATAAAAATTCTTAGACACATAATGAAAGCGGATCCGTATGTACTGCATATGATTATGTGCATTATTTGTGAGATGTGTGTAGTTGTGTGTGTGTCCCCATTTTGATAAAACGACTGTTGTAAACCATAAATGATTAGTGTATAACCTGCTTAGGCTTGTGATATTGTGTTCACAGTGTACATTCCACACAATTAATAAAAAGATGGCTACCATCCACGACATCATGTGTTCATCTGGAAACCAGGAAGAAGTCCATAAGATTCCAACTTTTCTGGAAGGGGTTTTGTTTTTTCATGTCTGAGATGTCTCATGGAAGAATGGAAGTACAAAGGTTTAGGGCCAAGAGCGGAGTTGATTTGGAGGAGGATCATCATCTTTCAGAACACATATTGATTCTGTTGAACAAGAATGTTAAAGGGTGGACTATGAACGTTTCACGACGTTCAGTCCATTTGTCATTACTGATATTGGCTGAAAAGGTAATTTTGTCATTTCAGGTGTATGACCGAGAAAGAATGGAAATGCTGGCAATGCATGGAAGTCTTTTTGCTGATTGATTTTGCTGATCATAGTTCACTAAATCCATTAGCACTTGAGAGCATCTTCCCAGAGATCCAAACCACTAAAGTTTCTGACGTTGTATTGAGATCGTAGCCAGTTTAACGTTTTTCGAGTGCTTTTATCATGAAACTGGCGTGATCACATGTCAACAGAAGTTAAGATATCTGCATAAGGAAATTTATAAAATAAATACAGAATCATATACTGTATATGTGTGTGTGTATATGCTTTATCCACTGGTCTATAGGTGCTCAGTAATATATATATATATATATATATATATAATATATACATTATATATATATATATATATATATATATATATATATATATATATATATATATATATATATATATATATATATGCTAAAAATCATAGTAGATACGACTTCAGTGTGTGTGTGTGTGTGTGTGTGTGTCAGTGTGTGCGTGTGTGTGTGTTTATTGACGCATCGTCGGGGTACGAAATGAGACAAAATACAAAGAAGGAACGTGATGAATAAACAAAAGAACAAGATAAAAATCCACGAAGGAAACGGGTCAAAAACAGAGCGTTAATCCAGCATAATTTGACGCAGAGCTGTCCAACCAAATAGAGACGGAAGAAAGAAAGAAATACCAAGATTAGGCTTACAAATTCCAAAAACATGTATTAAAATGATACCAGATGGGGATTGTACAGTTAAACAGAAAAGGTTAATCCACGGAAAATCCAATCACGCTCGAAAATTAGTAGAATCCAAAAGGATTAAATATTTAACCAATTAGGCAAACGGATTAAGATCAACCGTGCAGAAACATGTATATTAAAAGATTATGCAGGTTCGTGACTGACCACCTAAAAATTTTTAGTGCAACTCAATAATTCTTTTTTGAAAAGAACTTTTGCAAAATGAACATTTTTGCAAATAAAAAATTATATTAAACAGGCTAGATATATAGAAATATATATCAAGCAGCTAACTTGTAATTAAGTCAGTGATTTTATCTTTTAGTCATCCTTGAAACATTTTTCTAATACAAGTGTCTAAATAATACATGCCAGGGCTAAGATTAAATTACAACTGAAGTAAGCTGGATAATATGACCTAATAGATTTTGAAGAGAAATCTTTTGATCTGGCAATCACTGAACTTTCAGTCCATTTATCCTATGAGAGTTTCTACTTAAATGAATGAATATAGCATTGGATGCTTGTCCAGTTTTGACTGAATACTTATGTTGCTTAATACGTACATCAAACGGTAATTTGAGAATACAAGGAAAAAGAGCCTGAAAACATTTTATTTAACTAATAAAAACTTGCCTTTTTCATGCAAGTTATAATATTTAAATATCTCTAAAGATCTTTCTGGCTGCATCTATGAAATTCTTGTAAAATGTGATAAAATGAAATTGCGGACAAACTGAAAAAACCACTTTCACAATGGAATCAAACAAACCAAGTCTGTGAGTTTTCAAAATATCGGAATGCATTACCTGCCTACGAGAGATTTTTCACCGATTAATTGGAGACGGATATCTTTAGTCCTGTGCAATTTTACAATTAAAAGGAATTTCAGAATTTTTTGTTTTATTAGAATCAAATAATGAAAGTGTTCTAAATTTAACAGGATGGTTGGTTTAAATTTGATGCTTAAATAATTAAAAAAAAAGGCGTTGTTGATCGGCGCAATCAAGTTTAATATACATGCGAGCTTTCTGTTTGAATGTAAGCACTTTAACATTATGGTTAAAATATTTGGATTGAGTTTTGAGGGCTGATCCCGGATTTTGATGATTAACCTTTGGATTAACCCATTCAATTAACCATCTGGTATTCAAGGTTATATGTTTTTAAATTTTGAGAGCTGACTTTAGTATTTCTTTTTGCAGACAGAAAAAGTGGTGACGGCTCGATCCGGGATTATCCTCATTAATTTTCTGTTTAGAAAACTAAAACTAACTGAAATAAAAGATTCTTGTTCTTTTTGTTTTACTTTGTAACAAATTCTTCATATTTATGTCTCATGGTAGCCTATTGGAATGCAAACGTGAAAGAATTGGTACTACTGTCTACTGCCTACACATTTTTTCAATAATGTTATATATATAAAAGAGATAAAATATATATATATATAAATAGCAAACGATTTATCTATATATCATACTAAAAACTTAGATATATATATATATATATATATATATATATATATATATATATATATATATTTATATATATACATATATATTATAAGATATATGTAGTATATATACATATATATATATATATATATATATATATATATATATATATATATGTACACAATTTTTTGTGCATTAATAGAATTACTAACAGGACCTCATTCAAACTAGCTGATGGTATCAATTGAGATATTTATTCAGAAAAAGTTATAAGCTTTCAGCACAAACAGACCACTATCAAGCATCCATACAATGGCCAGAAGACAATATATATATATATATATATATATATATATATATATATATATATATTAAATATATAGCTTAATGATAAATGTATGCCAATATGGACTAATAATCCATCTGATTTCCTCCGAGCTTAGCCATAGTGTCTAACTCCATCATCAGACTGAAAAACCTGACAAGGATGAAAATAGCAATAAAATACAATAAAATAATTGTACTTAATAAATGTTCAGCAGAAAACTTCATAACCAATTTATTCTGTGAGGGGGCTCCTCTAAACTAAAACACCCAGTAAAATAATATATAAAAATATATATAAAATATAAAAATATGAAAATAAAAATATATATAAAAATATAAACTACAACTCACAAAGTAAAATATCTATATGTATAATATATGTACCTATATATGTATATATACACGATATATAGTATGATATATACGAGTTGTTGTTATATATAGTTTCATCTTTTTAATATATAACGCTCTGAAATTAAATATATATATATATGAATATAAATACAGCACCCTGAAAATCCAGGTCATAGAGGATGGTTCTATACTAAACTGTGTTCTCTATATATATATATATATATTTGGAAATATACATTCCTAGTCTCCCTGTAGAAGGAACCTCTTCAATGTTTTGAATAAATCTGTTGTTCCTCTGCCTTTCGAACTGGATCCAGGAAAACCGCGCTTTTATTTGAACCCTTCAACAAGTGGTTCAAGTAAACGTGTAAACAAGTAAACTAGTAAACAAGTAATTCCAGAAGATTCTCAAACCCCTTTAGTTTTCCCCCCATCAGAAATGGGGTTTACATGGTGCCGTGGGGAAGGGTATTTAGGCTGGGGAACAGGTGTTGCTTCCCCGGACTGGAGGCATAAGTGTAATTTCTCATCCTATTGGCATGCCATAAGGATTTCGACATTCTTGCAGGCACAGCTGCCCTCCCCACGCCCCGCCCGACGCATCTGAATGTGCGAAAACTGTTTCAAAAGCAGGGCAGAGACTTGCAAAATAGACCTCATCTGTAAGCCATTTCACTGCGGGTTCCTTTTCTTTCCATCTCCACATGGCCGGATTTATCCTCAAACAAGGGACCTGGAATGGTTGTAGGCGAATATCTATTCCATGTAGTGACCCGTACGTTTCAACAAGTCTTTAGCACCCAAGTCCCTTTGTCTTAACTCCTAATCTCTTTATAAAACTTTTAACCCTTTTTCCACAAAACCTGGCCTTTGTCAACTCTTGCCTGTAAATAAAGTCTGCCATTTACGCCTTTCTTTTTTAAGAAAGTCTGGAAATAAAACAAATTTCCTCCACCAGTATTCTTGAAAAATCTAATTTCCATTTACTTATGGTGTTGTAAGCTAATTTTTCTCTATAATTATTTTTTCATTGTTAACGCACACGTCTTCTCTGATTCTCAGATCATAACTTGACATTAAAAGCAGCCATAGATACGTTATGTCTCATATTTAAGAATGTGGACAAATCCCTTATGAAGAAGATTCCATCTTCATCTTTCAAAGGGCTAACGAAAAACATCCTTTTCAGGAGGATACACCTTTAATCGTCCCATCTTCCACATTTTGCCACCACTTTTTTTATTTCTGAGTTCTTTTCATTGGCCAACCATCCTTATGAAGTGTTCCTCCATCCTGAACACCATCATTTCAAAACATTACTATTTTTCTTTTTAACTTTTCTTCTCCAATTATCTATCATTAAACTGATTATTGCATTCTGGTCCATTTTTCCATTGCTTGCAGCCATTCAGAAATAATTGTTTTACTGTGACGGTTTTAACCTTACCTCAGTGATGGTGTATTCAAATGTTGACTCTTGCTAAGTTTTATAGAATAAATCACTGTCAATAAAGAGATTAAATATTATTCAGCACCTTCCACCTTAAATTATTCCAATAACTTTCTGAGGTAACTCTTGATTCGTCTTTGTTTACAAAAATTACAAATTTTGCCATGCTAAATATCAATTATAATTTTGTCTCCATCACATCAGTATCACCCAAGTTTTTGAGTCATGTAACCCGTGGCAACTTTCATATAGTCAAATAGCTAAATTAGCTTTGCTATTAAGCCAGACTTGTTTTTGAATATATAACATTGTTTATTTTATTCTTCAACCATTTCATTTAATTTTCGTATCTTTCTTTTTTTCCATACTTCATTTGCGTCACGGTTTCTTTCCCATTATAATGATTAAATGTCCATGGTGAAATTGAGCACGCTTCTACTTAACTAAAGAGCTGTACCTGTTTGTTGCATATTACGGCACAAGCTCCACCTAACACTTAAAAATGACATTTTCAACAAAATCTGAAGTAACTGTGAAGCATATGTTACGTAACTGAATCCTAAGCATCGCCGAGGTCGATATGTGACAGATATGATTCTATGGTTCTGCCTTTAAATCTCAGACTTCTCACGCAGGTATCAAAGAAACAGTTGGATCTCGAACTCCAGGAGTAATCTTATGCGTCTGCAATTGCTACCATACTATTTTTTCCTTTCTTTTAAAGGGATGATTGTTTATCCATTCATGTGCTCTTTCGGAGACTTTCTATCAGATACATATTGCTCATGAGCCAAGAATTCTTAATGTCCCATCATCGTATTGAGTGATGCCTCTATAAATATCCATGTAACTCCTGGCACTTTCTTATCATACAATCTTTCACGAAGTCCTTTTTCATTTACTCCTTCTTTTCTCACTTACACCGTTATCCTTGTAGTAACATCTTTACCCTTCACTTATCTCTCTGTTACATCAATTTCACTAGTTAATCCTTCAAATAATTGACTTCCACTGATCCAGGACAACTTCCTTTAAGACACCATAATTATCATCCTTTTAATTTCTAAGATGAAATTGGTCATTGGCTATTCTTTGAGCAGTCACCTGTTACCAGAACACATTTTGTTCTTCCTTGGAAATATTTGTCCCTGTTATCACAACCATAACTGCATTGTTCATTTTTCTAATTCTGCTTCATTTCTCTTTTATTTTTCTCATAAATAGTGGGTTAGTAAATGCTGAATTTTTATAATGCCTATATAGTCTGAAGAATTAGGTAAAAATGCAAGTAATTTGCAAACAATGTTTGATGTAAACGAATGACAACACGCAAAGTCCCATCTGCGAATTGCATGAAACGTCTGATTTTATTTATCTCTCTCTCTCTCTCTTTCTCTCTCTCTCTCTCTCACCATACCTCTCTCTCTCTCTCTCTCTCTCTCTCTCTCTCTCTCTTCTTTTACCCGAGTGATATGATAGGTTCCACAATAACGAGGAACCATATAAGATATATCCGACAATAAACCTGTTGTCCCTTAATAGTCAGAAAATATTTACTTTCTTTGTGGTGGGGGATTTCTTTTTCAGAGAAAAGGAAAAAGCTGGGCTTAGGAGATGGGATGGGACTTAGGCCTCCCACGACTACTATAGATGTAAGGAAAATGTCCTCTTGTTGTTACCATTATTATTTCTCCGTATATCCAGCCTATTTTCTTTTGCAATTTCTTGTTTTCTTTCTTGCACATTAAAACAGAGGCGTAAAATAATTAAAAATGAGTAATTAAAAAGGATGAAGTATGTATACACACACCCATCCACATACCTCCTCCCTCACATACACATATACACACACTCAATGGCCAACTTTCAGAGGGTTTTACCCTCCTGTTCTCAGCAAGCGTTGAGACTAGTTTGTTAGTACACTGTCCTCTTTTGCTCTGATTTCAAAACCAACACAGGTGACTAATCACAAAGAACTATACCTAGTTACATTTAAGCGAAACATAAGCACAGTACATTTTCCTGATATGAACCATATCCAGTTTCTGTAGTAGATATTACTGACACACACACATGTATATATATATATATATATATATATATATATATATATATATATATATATATATATATATATATATATATATATATATATATATATATATATATATATATATATATATATATGTGTGTGTGTGTGTGTGTGTGTGTGTTGTGTGTGTGTGTGTGTGTGTGTGTGTGATTGTATGATGTATTGTTGTGTGTTAACGTGAGCCGATATCATGTTACATCTTTCCTCAACTAAAATCTATGACTACTGGAATAAGATAATACAAAACTAAACCTTTATTGACAAAATCAACGAAAAAATAATCTCTAAAATTATGAAAGAATGAAATCCAATGTTTCAGCACTATCAGAAGATCTTCTAAGGAAATAATGCTCCAAAATCATAAACCCACAATTACAGAAAATAACTCATCAACAAACATGAACACATCAGTCAATTAAAACAGGTCATTCAATAAGTCATACCACTCATCTCGTAGGAGGGAGAGAGGAAAAAGGAATAGGAATGGAGGGAACAGAAATACTTGTGAAAAAAAGAAGAAACGTCACATTAAAAATCATAAAACAAAAAATTGCAGAAATACATCTTCCACTGTCACAGGAGATACCGTGTGTTCACAGTTCTGAAAAACAAAGTCTAAAAACGTATGAATTCTTACTCACTCCACAAGCCCTGTGGGACAGTCTCCATGTGAAAAATCACACATCTTCAGACACACATGAATCGATCTCACAGTCCAATTCGAACAACGGTTCCTCCCATTATATTCATTATGTAACGCACGAACGAACATACTTTTGTATGACATCATTCGAGGTCAAAGTTCGGCAAAGACACGCCTCTGTATTTCTGGAGGCGTCTTAGATACACGTACACACCATACATTATTAAGAAGCATCCTTCAAAACCGGATTTTGTAACTGGTTCAGCTTCTGAACGTTCTTGCTGAAAACGCATTTGCCAGCCCGTGTCTTGTCACCAAAGGTGGTTTCTTCGACCCTTGTGGTATGCTGAATGTTTCAGCATTTCCTATTTGCTGCGTATAGTGAAAATGGACCCTGTGAATAGCTGACCCAACTTTTCAAAGGTCACCTTCGAGCCTTTACAAATATATTAGACACTTAAAGGAAAATTCAACTATAACAAAATGTAAGCAAAATATATGAAATATATAAAAACTCATCAGAAAAAATGTAAAACTAACAATTATGACAGACATATATGAAGGAAGAAATATGTATAATGAAAATTTGCAAGTAAGCGGAAATTAGTTGATGAATAAAAAATCATTAGTAAATCTAACTTTGTTACAAAATGGGCAAGAGGAATACTAATAAACTCGATTTCGTATACACTTTCGCACGAAGGACACTGTTAAGCTCGAAATGAATTCCAGTTGAGGTGGCTTAGTAATTAAGAAAATTAACCAGACAAATCTATCCGGAAGGAAACGGAGTCCAGAAAAAAAAATGCTCTTTATTTTTTGGTTCCTATTTTCTGGGAGAAAAAACTTTGTTTATCCGCAGTCCTGCTTCAGCCTAATGAGTTCTTATTCAAGTAATGCTCCTGTCTAATATATATATATATATATATATATATATATATATATATAATATATATATATATATATATATATATATATATATATATATATATATATATATATATATATATATATATAATATAAATCTGGAAAAAAGCACTGCAATTCAAGCAGTTTGTTGTCATTGAATAAGCCGGTATTATGCCAGCAATGGCTCTCACAGATGTTCCTTAACTGATGACATAAGGCACTAAGGTCAATAGTAGACTTAGGTAGACCTCTTTAACCCGGATCACTATATATATATATATATATATATATATATATATATATATATATATATATATATATATATATATATATATATATATATATATATATATATATATATATATATATATATATATATATATATATATATATATATATATATATATATATATATATATATATATATATATATATATATATATATATATATATATATATATACATACATACATACATATATATATATATATATATATATATATATATATATATATATATATATATATATATATATATATATATATATATATATACATACATACATATATATATATATATATATATATATATATATATATATATATATATATATATATATATATATATATACATTTACCTATAGAAAAATAGTATACCTTTAGTTTTTTGCCAGACCACTGAGCTTATTAACAGCTTTCCTAGAGGGCTGGGCCTGAGGATTAGACTTATTTTGCGTGGCTAAGAACCAATTGGTTACTTAGCAACAGGACCTATAGCTTATTGGGAACCAGGCCACATTATAACGAGCATTAATTTCTATCGCCAGAAATAAATTCCTCTAACTCTTCATCAGCCGGCCGGAGACTCGAACTCAGGCCTAGCGAGTGCTAGTCCACAGCTCTACCGACACTCCCAACGAAGAGCTTTAGACACACGTGTGTTTCTCCACATTCCACTCATCAAACTTGGGATTCTCCTTCCACTAAGGATATGAAAGAAAAATCGAGAAAAATTCTACACTGGCAGAGAGAAGTTTCTCTATTTAACGAGCGTTATAATTGCACCGAAATGTCTAGATACTGGCCACCGGGACTTCAGGAAAAGAGAGCGCAATGCTGATAGACCCATTAAGGAAAGCAAGAGCAACGAGGGTAGGAAATACTGAGGAGAAATCTCAAATGAGCGATCACATGGAACGTTCGGACGATTAGGAGGTAGAATTTGTGGGAAGGAAGAGAAGGGGGGAAAGTTTAAGGAAAAATAATACATTTGGAAAGAAGTGGATGGAGAAATAGAAAAGGGAGGCATGCTTACGGGGAGGGAAAGAGATGCAGCATGAAAAGTAGGAGAAGAAGAAACGTAGAAGTAAGAAAAAGAGAAAATGGGGAAGGGGAGGAGGAGGCGGAGCGATGTACAGTACTAGTAATATACAGGGGTGGAAAAGGAACTGGAACCGGATGAGACTAAGGGGAGCAGCGGAAGAAACAAAAGCAGGATTAGGTTGCCCTTCGTCTCTCCTTCATTGATTAAAGAAGGAAAATTCACCAGTTCCAGAATAAAGCTAAGAAATGACTTGAATGCTTAAAATTTATCAGCTGTGAAATGAAAGTGCCATTGCTCCATTTGCCTTCATCGTTGGTACAGTTTTTCTCGCCATCTCTCGCCGCCTTACTGGCTTTTCCTGTAGCAAGAGCCCATGGTGGCTGGCATAAAGCCAACTCATTCTATGGTTCAACAACATCAGCAAAGCATTCTCATTCTGAGCTGTAGGGGATTTCACAAATACAGTCAAAAGAACGATGAAATTGCACCGAGTAAAGTTGGGTTCAGTTCCTGAGTTTCCTTAATGTTGAAAATGCTCCAGTGCTGAAAGAATTTGAAAATTCGTGTGCGGAAAATAGGTGAAATAGCCTATATAAGGAGTGCGTATACCTTCATTACGTCTCTTGTTTGATGATTCGTCATTCGGACAAGTACTGCTCTGAAACTTGTTTAAGGTTTTCAGGAACTGTGGACTATTTTCCAGAGAGAGAGAGAGAGAGAGAGAGAGAGAGAGAGGGGGGCAATGATGAAAATGAGGGTAATCGTGTTTACAAAATATGAAAAAAAATATTTTGCTGATTGACATATTTTCCTCGCCCTTCTTTCATGAAAAAAAGTTAATAAATGCTCTTTGTGGACTACCTCTGATAATTCGTAAATGATATATAACTGCTATTTCACCAGATTTGCAAAGGAAGAGAATTACATCCTGAACGTCCAACCATTTACGAAGAAAGGGAAGGAAAGCTTTGAGAAGGACGATAACTAATGATCCTGTTACCAAGACGAGAAGGAAAAAATGATTTTTTTGCCTTTCATTATGTGGTAATTTTAAGCTTTTTACAAACTCTCATTAATTTCATACATTAGCATCTTGAACACATACACACACTAACAACACACTACATATATATTATTAATATATATATATATATATATATATATATATATATATATATATATATATATATATATATATATATATATATATATATATATATATATATATATATATATATATATATATATATATATACATATACATATTATTATTATACATATATATATACATATACATATATATATATATATATATATATATATATATATATATATATATATATATATATATATATATATATATATATATATATTATACGATCTAAGTAAGACGTGAAGATTGTATATCCGGCCCAGTAGGAAATAATGAAAGGCAAGCAGTACCTACCAAGCTCCTTTTTATATTTTTTGATACACCTCATCAGGGTACAATATAAGACTGAAAAACAGCTTGAAATTTCAAAGGTAAACATAAAAACGGAGAAAATGTGAAATATAAAACAGCCAAATAGCCCAAATCAAGAAACAAATGGTCCAGCCAAAATTACTTAATGCCATAAATGGAAATGAAACTACTGGCAGTCTATTACAGAGTTACTAAGTTTTCAACAATTCATTTAAGTTAAAGCCAGTTATGCTTGCATTGTCCATTGCTAATATTAAACAGGCTACTTGACTTATGTTTTATTATGCTAGATTCTATAATGTTTCTTTTAATAACATCCCTACAAAAGAGAATTTCTCGAATTTTTCCATTAATTATGATCAGAATTGTTCATATATAAAAGAGGGCACTGATGTATTACCTACTCGTACACAATATCTATGCTGATTTTAATCTTGATGCCAACAATTTACCACTTTGACCAATATACTTTTTATTACAATCATGGAATTTCTTATATGCAACCTGTTTGTAAATGAGGGAAGTTCTTTATCAAAATTGTTCTCACAGACTGAGGTTACTAAAAACAACATTAACATTAAAACTAAAAACATTTTTAAAAGAGGAGAAACCTGTAGTCAAAAGTTTGTACATGGTCATGTGCATAAAATGTTTTCTTGGCCTTTCTTAAAGCAACATCAACTAAAAATGTCAGGTACTTCAATTTGAGCAATATCATAAATCTTTATAATCTCGTCTTCTAAAAATTCTGGACAACAAATTCTTAATGCTCTTAAAAACATTTCTGAAGAGAATACAGATATTTAACTTTCAAATGGTGATTGAGTAAAAGTGAAATGTAAGAACAGCCACATTTGTAGGTTTCAAAAACTAAAAATTCAAATCTGTTGCCGTGTCTGTGCAAACTTACATCTAAAAAGGTAAAATGGAATCTTTTCTTCCTCAAATGTGAAATTTATAGAGGAATGAGGCATTTAATCTAATGAAAATCAGTTTACATCTCACGTAACGGCCATACAAATATGTCATCGACATACCAAACCAAGGAACATTCGCCGGTAAAAATATTTGATAAAGCTTCTTTTCGAAAAAACTCCACGTAAATGTTGCAAAAGCGGCGACAAAGGGTTCCCCATCGCCATACCAAACTCTCTGCTCATAGAAATTTCCATTAAAAAGTAAATTTATTTCCTTTATACAGTTTCAGTAACTCTAAGATGTAGGTTGGAGAAAGTTCAGTTACCCAACTCATCGACATCGACTAAAAAAGTTATCAGATCGTCAACTGGAACTTTAGTGAATAGTGAAATTATATCAAAGCTAAATTATAAAAACGAAAAAAATAAAATGTTACAACAATGGACGGTTTAAAAATCAAGTTATTTTTTACTAAAACCCTGGAAATTTTTCCCAAAAAGGTGACAATTCACTGACAAGCCACTTAGACAAATTATAAGCATAATAAAACATAAGTCAAATAGCCTGTTTAATTAGCAATGGACAATATAAGCAAGAAAAATGGCTTAATAAAATGTAATTGGTAAAAATAACTAAATAAAAACTGCTTAGTAGTTTCATTTCCATTTATAGCATTTATCCCAGTGCTTCCACTTTATAAAATCACAAAATTGATGGAAAAATATTTCAAAGATTTTTACTCAGCGTTTCAAATAAATGAAAATTTCCTTGTAAATGGTAGTAAATTTTAAAATAAGTTAAATGAAAATATAACAACACAGTGAACAAAATGAAAAAATATATTTAATAATTAACAAAAATTTACACTTTTTTTCAAAATTCTAATTAATGAAAATTAAAGTCCTTTTTTTTCTCAGAAAAACCTTAGAATTAACTAAAATAACAATAAATTTATTTTCAAAACTGCTAGAAGGACGAAGTTAAAGAAAATAATCTTTGTTGCGTTGTTTCACATGGTGCCTGTAAAACGAGAAATGAACCCATGGTTAGTAACCAAGTGCATAAAAAATTAAAAACCTATTCAAAAATTCTTTTACTTTTTAAAGGTCTAAACATAACAACGTTTAAATAGGACCATTATAAATACTTTTTTAATTAAATGAAAAATGAAATTAACTAATGTGTTCTAAATTTGGACATCAAGATCAAAAATTAATTACTAAAAGTAAAATAATGAAAAATGATAAACATGTAGCCTGGTTAGGCCTAGCCTAATCAGAAAATCCAGGAAATAAAACATAAACATTTACGTTTTTAAATAAGTTAAGAAAAATATGTTTAGTTCTTGGTGAAACGACAAAAAATAAAAATAAAAAATAAAAATAACTAACTTTCATGATTTGTGATATGATTTATTATATTAGTTTTATTGGTGGCCTAAATGTTTTATGCTTTATCCATACATAAAATAAAATACACAAATAAAGTTTGCTATGCTATACAAGATGAAAGCAAAAGTAAAAGGGAGAGAGAGAGTAGATAGAGAGAGAAAAAAAGAGAGAGAAATAAAATTAAAGAGAGAGAATATCAATAAAAACATAAAATTGGCTTTAGGTTATTACAACTCCTTTTTGCTTGTTTTATACATATATGTCCTGGTTTAAAAATATATATATATAAAAAAATATATATATAAAAATATATAAATATAATATATATAAAAATATATATATATATATATAAAAATATAAATATAAATATATTAAATATATATATATATATATATATATATATATATATATATATATAACAGAAACAACAAAAGATATATATATATATATAATAAAAATTTCCCTTCATTTGATGATTCCCCATCGGGGGATATTCCCTGAAATATATAGCGTGAA
>NC_089782.1:59704521-59707021 GCF_040412425.1 Macrobrachium rosenbergii | reverse complement strand
CAAATGAGACTCAGATGAAAAGAAGGTTGCAAAGTAAACAAAAAGAACAAGAATACCAGATGGCCAGTTGTCAAAGGGTAATGAACAGAAAGATAATCAGGGATCAAGCAGTCACAAACTAAAACCAAAGACCAAACTACAAGAGATACGGAATTTTAGGCTTACAAAATCAAAAACATGTATAACCTTGAATACCAGATGGTTAATTGCCAAGGGGTGATAAACAAAAGGGTAATCCAGGAAAATCCGAGATCACGCGGTCACAAACTAAAACCAGTTTACTTAACCATAAGAGATACGGAATCTTAACCATTCAAATTGCAGAAACATATATAAGACTGAACACTAATATTGCTCATATTTATCAACAACTTTTTTAATTATGAAGGCAACAAGTTTAAACAAACCAAGACATAAAATTAGAAGACTTTCATTATTTGACTTGATAAAACAAAATTCGATGATATTCCTTTTAACTGTGTCATTGCACGGGACCAAATGTCTTGCTTTCTCCAGTTAATAGGATGATCTAAATCTCTCATATGTACGAATAATGCATTTGATATTTGGCCAGTTCTCACAGAATATTGGTGTTGTTTGGTTCATTGTGAAAGTGATTTTCCAGTTTGTTCGTAATATATTTTATCACACTTTTTACAAGGAATTTCTTAGATACAGCCAGAACCATCTTTATGAGAATTTTTTGTTACTAAACTCTTAACATTAAAATTACTGAAAACAACATTTATGTTGAAAAGCTTGAAAATTCTATGAATATGTAAAAACCTTTCATCATACGTTAATTTGAGAATATGTTTGCTGAATTCAAGTTTGTTAATAGTTAAATAAAATGTTTTCCTAGCTCTTTTCCATGTTACATCCACATCGTAAATAGTTTTGATCTCAGCATCAATGAACTGCGGGCTACAAACACGTAAAGCCCTAAGAAACATTCCAGAAAAGACAGAGAATTTACCATTTTGATGATGATTGGAATAATAATGAACAAAAGAGGCAATGTTAGTTGATTTTCAAAAGACTGAAAAGGTGAAATTTCTATCATGTCTATGGACAGTTACATCACGAAAATTCAAATTACAATAAATTTCTTCCCTACGGTAAATTTTTAAAGAAAGCGCTTTGGTACTGAACTTCTGCCTGTCGTTTTCCTGTGGGTTTTGCCTATACAAAATTCACGTGCATCAACTGTGATTTATTTAAGCATACACACAACATGTACACACACACACACACATTTTACACACACATACGGCATATATATATATATATATATATATATATATATATATATATATATATATACGCATATATATATATATACCAAGGTGTTTCTGAAATTAGAGCTCCCTCCCCACAGAACAAGTTGTCGGGAAAGTTACAGTTTTTTACAAAATCTCCAAAGCTACATTATTTTAAATTTCTTATTAATGGCTTATTTTTCATTTTACATTTTTGTATTTTCAGACTGAGTGACGGAGTTAGATACAGTTTTGCAAAACTCAGAGAAACAGATTAATTGACTGAATCCGGGCTATAAACTTCAAGAGACCAGGATGTTGGGCATCCTTCATTTCACGTTCCTGATAGCTCAATAAATTCAAAGAGATGAATCCTTTGTTAAAAGAAACTGAACAAAAATCCATATGACTGTCATCCCGAAAAGAGTGAGAATCTTGGAAGGCCTAATTCCTTTCTCAGGAGTCAAAAGACATCATAGCTGAGGCTGTGGTCCCAAGCAGATGGAGGCCCACAAAAATATTAAATGCTCAGAGAGAAACTTAGATAAATACCTGTCTGAATTTTTTGTTTTGTCCATATCAATTTTAGTTTATGCTGCCAGAGGGGGAGCCTCTAAATTGAAACCTGGAGCGAAAAAGTAAATTTATTTATGATATAGAGAATATACAAAAAATCCTATATTCAGATAGATATGTAATACGATATTATATATAAGAAACCTATGTATATATAAAGACAAGAATTTGTCAAAATTCGGGCTGCTACTTGAAATCTTAGCTTAATGATAAATAAACCAAAGACCTGAGAAGAACATTCTTTATTATACGAGCTTTGAGGTATAAAACTTCATCATCAGACTGAAAAAACTGACAAGGATGAGAATCAATGAAAATACAATAAAATAAATTGTCGTAATAAATGTTCAGCAAAAATACTAACCAAATATATAAAATGAACAAGTACATACAAACTAAAAGGGTGAGACGTAAAATAACGAAAAATTAAAAGCGAACACAAACATAAAAATATGAAAATAAAAATAAGGTAAAATGTAAACAAACTACAACTCACAAAGTAAAATATCTAACGACCCAATTGTGTACCTACTATGAAATTACACGATAGCTAGTTGATACCAGACGAGTTGTTGTTCAATTCCGGTTTCATCTTTTTTAATAACCAGCGACTCTGAAATCAAAAGGTCCAGTCTATTTGAACAAAAGACAGCACCTGAAAATCC
>NC_089782.1:59677021-59699521 GCF_040412425.1 Macrobrachium rosenbergii | reverse complement strand
TTAATGGCATAACCTAGTGTGAATATAAAGACATTGATATAATCTCGCTCTATTAACATTACTTGGTGTAATCCTTCAGAATGTCGTTTAATTTGGAGAAATTTATGAATGATACAAAAGGAGAAATTTTGAATTTACGTTATACTTAAGAAACAGGAATTATTGTCTGTAGCCCATAGATGTGGTCTTGAGGTCGATCCAAAACATGTGAAAGTTGTCCTTATTGGTAAAATCCTGCAATTCTTAATAGATAAGGGAATCATCGAAGATGATGATGAGGACGTCGATGAGTTGCGATCCCTTACTGGAGCATATGCCACCCCTGGAATAGATCCGGAAATAGAAAAGTTGCGTCTTCAAATACAGTTGCAACAAGAACAACAGAAATCGCAACAAGAACAACAGAAATTGCAACGAGAACAACAGAAATTGCAACAAGAACAACAGAAAACAGTTGCACTGGAGGCTGCACAAGAACTTCAAAAGCAACGGGAACTATTGGCATTGGAGTATGAACACAAGTGTAAATTGGCTGAACTAGAGATACAAAAGGAACAGCAGTCGGCAAATATACAGATTAATCTGAAAACTGATGAGAGCAGTAAGTTCGACATACTCAAAGCTAAAAAGCTACTTCCTGATTTTGATGAAAAGGACCCAGAGGTATTCTTTACAACGTTCGAAGACACTGCTAAAACCTTGAAGTGGCCTCAGGAGCAATGGGTAATGGTTGTCAGAAATCAGTTCAAAGGTAAGGCAGCATATGTAATCTCTCAGATGGTTAATGTAAAGGAGTATGATGTGATTAAAAAGGCAGTTTTAGATGCTTATGCCATTACAGCTGAAGGTTATCGGCAACAGTTCCGCCACTCTTACAAAATGCCTTCACAAACTTTTGTTGAATTTTGCAATGACAAAGTTAGGCAATTTACAAAGTGGTTGCAAAAGACAGGTGTTTCAGATTTTGAATCCTTAAAAAATCTTATCCTAATGGAAGAGTTTATTAGGAAATTGCCAAGTAACATTGCTACCTTCATTCTCGAAAAGGGAGAAACCAACTTGTTGAAAGCAGGCAGTTTAGCTGATGATTACTACTTGATCCATAAAACCTTTAAACCATTTAACAAGTCTACTTTTTCTCCATCATCCACAGCATATTGTTCCTATTGTAAGCAGGAAGGGCATCACATAGAGAACTGTCCTAATCCTTCGTGCAAGAAGTCTGATGTTGGAAAGAATTCTCCGAACCCTAATAGGAAGGATAATAAGAAAACATTTCATGTTGCTGCTCAAGAATTTGATGGGGACGTCTTCAAACCTTTCACTTGTAAAGGCACCGTGAATGGTATTCCAGTGACTTGCTTACAGGATACAGGATTCTCCCAAACTGTGGTAGCTCTGCCCTCACAGGACTTCAAACTGAGAGTATGTTACCGTTTCTGACCTCAGTACCACCAAATCCATGCCTTTGGCAGAGGTGAATTTACAGTGTCCTTACTATCAGGTAATGTTTTAATTGCAGTTTCACGCGATCCTTTGCCTTGTTCATCTATCCAGCTTTTAATTGGTAATGATCTTGCAGGGGCCATTGTTAATCCAGTAGTATCTGATCCTGATATTCTTATAGAAAATGAGTCCAATAAATTAAATAATGCTGTTATTCAAATGACATCAATTAAACCAATTGTTATAGATGATGGAAATAGAGTAGAGAAAACATTAGACCTTATAAATATGACCAAATCAAACTTCAAGGACTTGCAGAATAAAGATCCTGTCCTTAAGGCTCTTTGGAAGAAAGTTGCAGACCCAGATGATCATCCCAAAACTCCTTACTTTTATCTTGATAAGGATTTGCTTTTTCGACATTTTAGGTCCTCCAAAGCACCAGCAACCACAACATGGTTTGACTGTCATCAACTTGTTGTACCACTCTCTCTAGTTCCAGCTCTTCTTGATTTAGCCCACTCTCATGTGAACCACTTTGGAGTCAACAAGACTTATTCTACCTTAACTGACGACTTCTTCTGGCCAGGGATGAAGAAGGACATTCAACAATTTATTAAAGCATGTCATCATTGCCAGACTACAGGCAAACCCAATGAGAGACTTCCACCAGCTCCTCTTCAGCCCATATCCGTACCAAAGTTTCCCTTTGAGAGGATTATCATAGATTGTGTTGGCCCAATGCCTAGGACTAAACAAGGTAATGAGTATTTACTTACTGTTCTTTGCCCAACAACGAGATATCCCATAGCAGTGCCAATAAAGAATATAAATGCTAAAACTATAATTGGTCAACTTGTCAAAATTTTCACAACCTATGGATTTCAAAGACATTGCAATGTGATAGAGGCACAAACTTCACTAGTAAGCTTTTTCAACAAGCTATGAGAGAATTCAATATTCATAACATATATGCTTCTGCTTATCATCCCCAAAGTAACGGTGCCCTAGAAAGGGTTCACCAAACTATTAAAATCTACTTCTGGAAGTACATGCAGGAAACTTCAGAACAGTGGGATAAAGACATTGATCTTCTGATGTATATTATACGAAGTGTACCACAAGAGTCCACTGGAGTGTCCCTTTCGAATTAATGTTCGGAGAAAACCCCTGAACCACTCTCAGTATGGTGAAGGAAAATCTAATTCACAACAAGGAAGAGGAGATTACAAACATTTTGTCATATCTACAGGAACTAAAAGATAAAATTGTATCACTTCATGTATTTGCTAATGCTAATCTTTTGCATTCCCAGGAGAAGATGTCCCCTTATATGATAAAAGGCAAAGCTTCGTGTATTTCAGCCAGGAGATGAGGTGCTTGTCTATCATCCCATACCTGGTTCCCCTTACGTGAAAAATTTATGGGACCTTACAAAGTGCTTCAAAGAATTTCTAAAGAAAACTATGTTCTCTCTACTCCTGATCGTAGACGACCAAAGCAACTAGTGCATGTGAATTTGTTGAAGGCATATCAACACCTACTCAAATGGTAAGTCATCTCAATTTCTTCTGAGGCAAAATACTACCACTAGAGGAAACTTCTCAGAATTGCTCCTAGATCTCCTGAAGATGATCAACTAATTAACTGGAAAGACAACACCAACAGTCAGATTTTAAAATCCTTGCCCAATTATTTTACAGGAATACCATCTCCTCAGGAAAAATTACTAACACAATTGCTCTCCAGGTTTCATGATGTATGTTCTGACAATTTGCAGAGAAGTCAAACCATTCAACATGACATCGTCATTGAGCCAGGTGCTACTCCCATACGCCAGACGTACTACCGTATGGTAGGCAAGAAGTTGGACTCGTTGAAACAAGAGGTACAGTATTTACTAGATAATGACCTTGCAGAACCAAGCACTTCACCTTGGGCTTCACCCTGTCTCCTAGTACCTAAACCCAATAATCAACTAAGACTCTGTACTGATTATCGGAAGTTAAATAAGGTAACCGTAAAAGATTCATTCCATTACCTAGAATCAATGATATACTTGATAGCATTTGTAATAAGAAAATTCTTACACGGATAGACTTAATGAAAGGCTATTACCAAGTACCTCTAACTCAATCTGCTAAAGAAATCTCATCATTTATAACTCCATTTGGGCTATTCTCTTATAAGGTCATGCCATTTGGTTTAACTAATGCCCCCGCCACCTTTCAAAGGATGATGTCAGAGGTAATAAGAAATATGAAAGACACTTACGTATATATGGATGACGTGGTGGTAGCTAGTGACGACTGGGACGAACACCTGCAGACCCTTGAACTCTTCCATCGCTTCAGAGCTTCCAAGGTTAACAGTTAATTTGGCCAAGAGTGCCTTTGGGAGAGCTAAGGTAACGTATCTAGGCATACCATCGGAAGTGGAAGTATAATGCCCAAAGATGCCAACCTTGCAAGTATAATTGATTATCCAATTCCAACAAACAAGAAAGAGTTAAAATCATTTCTAGGAATGACTTCATACTACTCTCGCTTTATTAAGAACTACTCTGAAATCACAGCCTCTTTATATAATTTAACATCTCCAAAGATCTCTTTTTATTGGGAAGAAAAGCATCAACAGCTCTTTAATAATCTCAAAAGAGTATTTATATCTAAACCCATTCTTAAAGCCCCAAACTTCAATCAAGATTTTTTACCCAGGTAGATGCAAGCAATTGGGATACGGTGCAGTACTACCACAGATGTCATCAGCTTGCAAGTCTGGAGATGAGCCGCCTCTGGACTACTTGTTTCAGTATCTTATTTCTCAGGCTCATTCAAAGGTTCTCAAATTAGATGGGCAACCATGAGAAAGGAGCTTTTTGCCATCATAGCTGCTCTTCGTCACTTTGCTCCATATTTAGAATGCAACCACAAGGTCATCGTCTATACAGATCATCGACCTTTAACCTTCCTGGATAGATCAAGACTACTGAACGACAAATTGTTACGCTGGTCGTACTATCTAACAAGATATAATCTTGAGTCCGAGCGATCCCAGGACATCAAAACAAAATTGCCGACGCATTATCCAGACTTCCGCTGTCTCTCATCCCAGCCATCCTAAGTAGGATACTTTGGGGAGGATCTATGACGGAACGTCACAATTATTTAAAAAAAAAAAAAAAAAAAATAAACTGTAAATAATTATTTGTGTAACTATGAAATTATCGAGTGTTTAATGTTCAACGCCATCTATTATCAGTTATGTTAACTGTTCTACATTATCCTTGGTTTCTTTTCCTTAACTTAGTCATACAGCTATATTGCATTCCTTAGCCTTTGTTACACTTGTAATTTGTATTTTCTTGAGAGAACTATTCAGTGCAGTGTTGAAAACATCTTTTCCTTTTGCTTATCGTAATTAGTGTTTTGTGATATTACGTGAAAGTAATTATATTGGAATTTAAGTTGATTTATTTAAGTATTAAATTAACAATTGTCTCTAGTGTTTAATTAAGATCCTGCTGGATTGGAGAGATGATTAAAGTGGTTAAAATAGAGGTGGTTTAATATAGAGGTGAAAATAAACAATAAGTGAAGCAGACAAAAGAATATTTTTGTTGGTGGTGATATTTTAAATTTATGAGGGATAATTGAGTGATTACAGACCAAGCAACATCCCACACCTAGCCACACGGGTAAGATTCACTCAAGACCTGTCATAATATATATATATATATATATATATATATATATATATATATATATATATATATATATATATATATATATATATATATATATATATATATATATATATATATATATATATATATATATATATATAGACATATATATATATATATATACATATATATATATATATATACATATATATATATATACATATATATATATATATATATATATATATATATATATATATATATATATATATATATATATATATATATATATATATATATATATATATATATATATATATATATATGTGTGTGTGTGTGTGTGTGTGTGTGTGTGTGTGTGTATACAGTATATTTAAAAGAAAAATCTGTAATTTCTCACATTATGCAAAAATATGTAATATAGTTTCTGCATACGAAAAACTGAGGAACTGAAAGTGCACGAATTTCTGGGTGCAATAAAACCAGAAATAAATACAGGTTGCAATAACTATGATTCAATATGCATGACTGCTGCTGATGATAATCAAAATGCGAAACAAAAATTAACCAAAAAATAATGAAGTAATAAAGTCTCTTAAAAGAATTCCAGAGAGATTAAAAGTGAAAGTCAATCCGAAAATTCCCAATAGAATAAATTCCTGCTCA
This sequence comes from Macrobrachium rosenbergii, assembly GCF_040412425.1. NCBI lineage: Eukaryota > Metazoa > Arthropoda > Malacostraca > Decapoda > Palaemonidae > Macrobrachium > Macrobrachium rosenbergii. Next base: position 59,693,724 of record NC_089782.1, on the reverse strand, counting down.
GACAAGTAATACAAGGGGTTATTCTATTTTCGCTTTATTCCAGCTGCATTGATACAAAGACCAGTGATCTTCAAAAGACGAGAAAATCCCGGATAAACCCTGCCTTTACTCTATCACAGAGAGCCTTTTAAATCGCCCCCCGCCCTTCCGTCTCTCTCTCTCTCTCTCTCTCTCTCTCTCTCTCTCTCTCTCTCTCTCTCTCTCTCTCAAATGGCCTAAGTGATATTGTAGGATCACTTTGTAAACAACCAGATAATCATACCTGATTTACGTATTAATAAAGTCAGGTGACATCCCGTGCTCTAGAGAATGAGCAAGTTCTCTCTGCCAATGAATAGATTTTTTTTTTTTTTTTTGTAGACAGGCTGGAAAGACAGGGATTTAGGTTACTCAGAGGAGTTAATGATGAATAAGTTATCATAAAAATTTGATTAAAGTATAATGATAAACCTTTCCAAAAACTCCTTTTCTCTTGATTTTTACATGCACACATATATAAAACGACATTTGTAGGCAATATTTGTGACTGAAAAGAATTTCTCGGTGTATGTAACTGATATAAATATATACCTGTATGTATATATATATATATATATATATATATATATATATATATATATATATATATATATATATATATATATATATATATATATATACTTTTTATATTCACAAATGCGACTTTTATACAACAAATATCAAATTTGACAGCCAATTCACCACACAGTAGGAGAAACTCAAACCTATGGGAATTATAATTGATAAGTGCATCTACCATGACCAGGATTCAAATATTGACCCTAACACAGATGCACTATTCTTTATAACTCCATTTGGTGGGTTGTCATTCTCGTGGAATGAATAATTTGATATTACAAGATATATGATGATTAACTATTATCAATTCACAGTACCCGTGCATCTGATATCTAACCCTGTCTCTTACGATGCTCCTGACTGGCCATTGATCAGCCAGTCACAGGGCTGGAAACTCGTCAGTCTGTTCCAGCCGTCACCGAGACAATATCTACGCTGCGACCTCTCCTCATGAAATTTGTCTTTCAAAAGTTAAAGCTTTCATTACACCTCAGTTTTACCCGAAGAAAAGTAGTGTTTCTCAATTTCATCTCTTAACATCGTCAAACCAATGATTTATGGATTATAATGACATGAATTATATACTTCAGTAAACTTAATTCTAAAATATGTATAGTGAAATAAACATGAGAATATTGTCTGCGCGCATTCACGCTCATTTTAACATTCTTAATCTTTTGCCTGTTCTTTTCATATTGATTGATAGCCCTACCTATAATTTTTTGGTAGCATTGTCATCCATGACATTTAAGCTACGATATTGTATGAAACACTAGACGATAAATGATAAATGCACTGCGATGTAATGTAAGGAATGAAAGAATATATTTTATATGAAAAATTTAATGTTTATTTCACTATACATATTTTAGGATTAAGTTTACTGAAATACATAAATCATATATCATTCCCGCTCGGGAAACAAATGTCTCAAGTGGTGATTTCACGAATTCTCAAAATATTTATGGATTTGTGAAATCTCTGGTTTAACTGTCTTACTGTAACACACACACACACACACACACATACACATATATATATATATATATATATATGTATATATATATATATATATATATATATATATATATATATATATATATATATATATATATATATATATGAATTTTTCTTTGTAAACAGGTACATTTGTATATTTGTTGACATTACGAATTATGTGGTATATTTCCTTATGATTTATGCTTCAAGAAATCATATCTTCCTTGAGAATTTCTAAGGGCAAAGAATTAATTGCTATTTTATTTGTTAAGTGCCGATGGGTACACTAAGAGACCTTTTCACCTGGGAATTTTTAAAGGGGTTTGTTTTTTGTTGTTCAGGATGACAAGAAATCAAGTTGCTTTAATAATCTTGTTATAAATTTGAATTTCATCTGCTGTACAATAAGCTTGTCTTCCTCATCCTTTCTTATAAAACTATATCAATCTCTGCTCTGGTTTGTCTTGAATGTGTCTTAATTTTTCTACATCACTGGAACATATTAGACTGAAATTACGCGTGTGATAATTTCCTTTACTATTGAGGAGCGCTCGCACAGATCAAGCGTTTTGTAAGAGTTTAGGAACAATGAATTACCTACGAGGATGTTTCTTTTTGGAAATATCAGAGGTCTTCCGTCAATGAATGTTGATAGAAATAAAAAAAAAATAATTACCGTAAATTCAAACTCATATATACGCTGAAAACTTATGTTAAAGAAATATAATGCGTATCAAAATTATACACAAAGAATGCTTCTCCTATATCTTTCTACCTGATATTACAAGCCAAACGCTCTGTCGGAGGTTCTCATTATGTTTTTTTTTTTTTTTTTTTTTACCAAAGGATCAATACAGTTGGAAGAGGAAATTGGTGAAGGTATTTATGTTCTTAGTTAGGATCCCTGCATATTTCATCCTGAGCAGTTCCCGATACTCTATGGCCCTGAGAGAACGTCAGCTGCCCCTTTTGGGAAAATTTGTTTGGCCACTGATACGATAGACATACATTTGGGAAGAGGACGGGATTTCCCATCCAGATTTCAACGAAGAAATATACACATTCACACACACGCACACATATACACACACACACACACACACACACACACACACACATATATATATATATATATATATATATATATATATATATATATATATATATATATATATATATATATATATATATATATATATATATATATATATATATATATATATATATATATATATATATATATATATATATATATATATATATATATATATATATATATATATATATATATATATATATATATATATATATATATATATATATATATATATATATATATATATATATATATATATATATATATATATATATGTGTGTGTGTGTGTGTGTGTGTGTATGTGTATACAGTGATTTATTCCAGTGTAGCATTACAGATCGTACTAGACTAGACTTTCAAACAACCTTACAACTTTATGCAAGCCGCAGCATAGGACACATCCTATGTAGCACCAGAAATGTCCATGTTGCCGCCCAGACCACTAGCGAGAGAAAGAGACCCGCCGAACGATATATATATATATATATATATATATATATATATATATATATATATATATATATATATATATATATATATATATATATATATATATATATATATATATATATATATTGTAAGTTTTAGGATTTTTATAATATATTAGCTTACTTAGGTTAGTTTTTAAGTTCCTCTTTCATTTCTGAAGGCTGTAAAGTTCATTGTTAGTTCGCCTTCATGTTAGTAGGGTCTCCTCACTCCAGTGGTATTTTTGTTAAGTCTTGTTGACTAATCCTCCCTGTTTCTCCCCTCCATATTTTGGCTCTGCTGAATTGACTTGAGACCTGATTTCGAGCTGCAGGCAGTTGGTATCTGCACCTTGACTAGTGAGCCTGCTTTCTTTCTCTGCTCATGGAATTACAGCAAGTCTGAGAATATATATATCTTCAGCTGGCAGTTTCTCTTGATCTTCGCCATTTCATCATTGCCTCTGGTGCAGTACTTGCCAGAGGGGCCTCGCTTGGCGACGGTAAGGCGTGTCATCCACTTATAAAGCATTGATGAAGATTACTGGGATCACAGCATCCATAATTATTTCGGAGATGACTGGGATCATGGCAGTGCTGCAGTAGTCAGTTGAGTTTATGATTAACTCTATATTGAGATTTGCTGTCCTCGGCCTTCATTGGAGTGATTTTGGGAGGAGACGTGCATCATTTCATAATCATCCTTTAGCATAAAAAAGTCAGGTTATTCCTTTCTTTTGTTTTCTATTCTCTCTGGGCCCCCTTTCCTCCTTCAGAGGTTGAATGTGTTGCCTAATTATTGGTGTATGTGTTGTGTGTAAATGATTTTTGTTTTAATGTTTATGAAGAGGCCTAGTCATAATTTCTTGTATTTTTTAATTATAATATATATATTGGCTTTTTCTCATTGTTTTGCTATCCCCTTGAGTTATTCTTGTGCTGCATTTACTTGGGTTTGCTCCCACCTTAGTGGTTGGCTACCTTTTGAACACCTTAATTTGTGGTATCTTTAATTATTTATGGTCCTGTAGACCTAGATTGTGTTGTGGTCCAACGAGGCCATGACAAGTGGCGACCTCGCCAGATCGATCGTATCCTGTGGTGTTCTTGTTGCAGTGCAAGGGTAATTCTTGGGGCTTGGTTAGTGTTAGGTGGCATGGTTACACCTCCTCAGTGTTTGATTGGTTGGCAATATTGCAAGTGAAATAATTTTGTTATAGGTAAAGTGTTGTGATTATTCATAATCAAAATGGAGGATATGAATGTCGTAGAGTTGCTTGAAGGAGAGGGATGGCAGGATAGGTTGGCCTGAATTAAAACAAGAGGAGTTAGAATCTGTGGCAGATTTTTTCGAAGTGGAGAGAACGGTATCAATGAGGAAGGGTATACTATTGCTAAAGGTTTATGAGTAAAAAGGAGACTAAGACAGGAGCCAAACCCAAGGTTAGGAAAGAAGAGGTCTTGTCAGTAGAAATTTTGGATAGACAGATTAGTCTAAAACAAATGGAAATAGACCAGCAAAAAATGGTGTTTGAAGAGAGAGAGAGAGAAAGGCAGCATGAGTTAGCTAAGTTGGCTTTGCAAACGCCAGGGTCACCAGGGTCTCCTTCTCGTGTTGAGGCTTCCTCCTCCTTCTCAAATTTAGCTCAGGCTTTGAAGTTTGTCCCGAACTTCCAGGAAGATAACGTGGCAGAATTTTTTGTCATTCGAAAGAATTGCTAATAAGTTAGAATGGCCTATTGATTATGGACTACTCTTATCCAGAGTAAATTGATCGGGAAAGCCCAAAAGGTGTATGTAACTTTAGAAGAAAATCTCTCCTCGGATTATGAAAGTGTAAAGGCGATAGTGTTGAAGGCATATGAGCTCATGCCGGAGGCCTATCGGCAAAGGTTCCGTAATTTAAGGAAAATGAAAATCAGACTTTCGTAGAATTTGCAAGGAGTAAAGAGCAATTTGCTACTGATTGGTTGAAATCTAAAGAGGTGGACGATTTTGATAAGTTAAAAGCAGTTGCTGTTGGTTGAAGAGTTCAAAAGGTGTACTCCTGATCGTTTGAAGGTTCATTTGGAGGAGCTGAAATTAGATTCCCTTCAGGAGGTTGCTGTGGCATCAGATGAGTACTTTTGTCTCATAAAGATACTATGAAAGAGACGATACCCAAGGAAAAATCACGTTGGGGTTATTCTGGGAAATCTGGTAATTTTAATAACCGAAACAATGTGTCTCAGAATGTACAATCAAATAAGGTTTCTCCGAATGGTCAATCAAAGGTGTGGTACTCGCAAAATAACAGACTTAGGGAGTCGGATGTTTATGATCCACAAAAGTCTAAGTATTTGACGTGCTTTTTCTGTAACAAGCGGGGTCATGTCAAAAGAATGTGTAATGCTTGGAAAAAGGTACGTAATAGTAAAGGTAATCCGATGATGGCAGTTGAGAAAAAAAGTGCTACTCAGGTTGGATCTCTGCCCTCGACTCAATGACTAAGAAAGTCAGAGACTATTAGTTCCTTCGGTGATTATCTGGCCGTGGTGACGTCTCGCTGGATGGTAAAGGTCAAGGGAGGAAAGTGAATATTTTACGTGATACCGGAGCTGCGCAATCATTAATTCTTAGAGATTCGGTCCCGAATGATTTTGTGTATGAGAATCGGGAGTTTGTTATTTTGAGTGGTTTCCCGGACACGGTAAAATCGTATCCAATTGGTCTATTTCATCTTAGTTGTCCTTATTTTCGGGGAATATCCGTTTGGCTATTGTTGATAAATTTCCGATTAAAAAGGTGGATGTGGTTCTCGGAAATAAGGTTGTGTATGAGAATAAGTCCGTGCCAATTGTGATTAATCCGGATGTGGAAGTAGCGGTAGTCACTCGTGCTAAAGCAAAGGCTGTTGACGCTGCAGAGTCAACAGTCGACGTTGATTTGAGTAGTTTAGGACGTAGTGATGTAGCTGTAGATAGTAGTAGTGTTAGATTAAACCCAATTGGACTGTTAAAGAACTTGTTTCGGCTCAGAAAAAAGGAGTTTGGTAGTCTCCTTATTGATTCTGGTGAGATAACGAATGTGACTGTTCCTATGTTTAAGGTAATTAATAGAATATTGTATAGAGTAAGTAGACCAATGCATGCCTCGGGGAGGATTACGAAATTATTCGACAGATTGTGGTTCCTGAATGTTACCGTCATGAGTTGATGTCATTAGCTCACGAGAATGTGATGGCGGGACATTTTGGTATTCACAAAACAGTCGGTAGGTTATTGAATAATTTCTTTTGGCCTAAGTTGAAATGTGAAAAAAAAATTTGTTAATAGTTGTGAAGTTTGTCAGAGAATCGGCAAACCTAATCTACCTATTCCAAAGGCTCCATTAATACCTATCCCTGTTGTGTCTGAACCTTTTCGTGAAGTTTTAATTGATGTTGTTGGTCCTCTCCCAAAGTCAAAGAGTGGAAATGAGTATATTTTCACTATTATGGATCGTATGTCTCGGTACCTCGAGGCAATCTCTGCGGTCCATAAGGAGTGAAAAGATTGTAGAGGCATTAATAGGTTTCTTTTCAAAATTTGGTCTTCCGAAGGTAATTCAGTCTGACTGCGGTACTAACTTCACGAGTCGTTATTTTAAGCAGAAAATGACTGAACTGGGGATTAAACATGTAACGTTTTCGCCTTATCATCCAGAGTCACAGGGTGCTTTGGAGCGTTTTCACCAAACTATGAAAAGCATGTTAAAGAAATATTGTATTGTGAATGGGGCTGAATGGGATAAAACCTTCCTTCCTCTTATTCGCATTCCGCTCTATTCCTGGTCAATCTCTCGGTCTCTCTCCTTTTAATTTGATTTTTTGGACATTCTGTAAGGGGTCCGCTCGATATGGTGAGAGGCTTGGGAGGGAGATGCACCTGATTTGAATCTGTATGATTACCTTAATAATTTGAATGCTAAATTAACCAGGGCTTGGTCTTTTGCAGGTAAGAATTTGTTGAAAAGTCAGAAGAAAATGAAATTTTATTTTGACAGAAAGACTGTGACACGGACTTCGACGTAGGACAGAAGGTACTGGTTCTGTTACCTATCCCAGGTAATTCTCTCAAAGCTACCTTCCAGGGACCATGGAAGGTATTAAAGAAGGTAAATAATGTTAATTTCTTGGTGGAAACGCCAGATAGGAGAAAGCCTCATCAATTGGTACATATAAATATGATGAAAACCTTCCATGAAAGAGAGAAGGTTAGGCCAATTGCGGCTCTTCAAGACTGCAGAAGTGACTTTGTTAGTAATAATGCTTTTTCAGATGAGCCTAATAATGATTGCTTTTCAGAGGATAGGGACGTTTACTTGAAAGATAGTGAATGGCTGGCAGGTAATGTCGAGGCTTTAGAAAATTTACCTCAGATGTTGAGTCACTTGGGTAAAGATGAGCAACAATCCTTGAGAAATTTGGTTTTAAAATATAGGGACTTGTTTTCTAATGTGCCCGGCAAGACCACGATCTTGCAGCACGACGTGGACGTAGGGGACGCCACGCCCGTGAAGCAGGCTCCTTATAGGTTGAACCCAAAAAAGAATGAAATTGTTGCTAGAGAGGTTGAGTATATGCTCAAGCATAATTTAATTGAGCCGAGTTGTAGTCCTTGGTCATCTCCAGTTGTGTTGGTCAAGAAATCTGACGGAGACTATCGTCTTTGTTTTGATTACAGGAAGCGTAATGAGGTGACCAAGGCTGATAGTTTTCCATTGCCTCGAGTGGAGGATTGCATCGATCGAATGGGTCGTGCTAAATATATTAGGAAGTTCGACTTATTAAAAGGGTATTGGCAGGTGCCCCTGTCGGAAAGGGCCAGAAATGTTTCGGCTTTTTGTAACCCAACAGGGGTTATTTCAATGTAAAGTGATGCCCTTTGGCATGAAAATGCTGCTGCCACTTTTCAGCGACTTATGAATTCTTTGGTTAGTGGTCTAGAGGGATGTGGTGTATATCGATGACTTGGTTATTTTTAGCGACGACTGGCAGTCGCACTTGAAGAGAATTGAGGCCTTATTCAAAGTACTCAGGAAAGCAGGCCTGGTTATTAATTTAAGAAAGTCTGATTTCGCAAAAGCCACGGTGGTTTATCTTGGACATGAGATAGGAGCAGGTATGGTAGCTCCTAAGGAGGCTAACATTGAAGCTATTCGTAAGGTAGAGGTTCCTAAATGTAGGAAAGATTTGCGAATGGTATTAGGAATGGCAAGTTATTATCGTAGATTCATTCGCAATTTTTCAGACATTACGGATCCTCTTACAGCTTTGTTGAAGAAAAATGTTACCTTCATTTGGAGTAAGGAGGCTCAGGAGGCATTAGAGAAGATAAAACTGATCCTCATTAGTCGGCCTTTGTTAGCAGCTCCTAATTTTGACTCTCCATTCCAGCTTACCACTGATGCGAGCGATGTGGGGGTTGGTGCGGTATTGAGTCAGGCTGACAGTAATGGTATCGTCCCACCGGTGGTATATTTTTCTAAAAAGCTCACTTCGCCTCAAAGAAGGTATTCCACAATCAAGAAGGAGACGTTGGCCTTGATCTTAGCATTAACTCATTTTAATGTCTATCTCTCCTCCTCAGGTGTGCCCATTAAAGTTTGCGGACCATAATCCATTAACGTTCTTGAATCGATACAAGAATAAGAATCAGAGATTGATGCGCTGGAGTATTTTGGTCCAAGAATTCAATCTACAGTTTAAGCATATCCCAGGTAAAGAGAATATGGTGGCCGATGCATTGTCCTGGCTGGCAGAGTAAGTGCAAACTAGGTAATTTTAAAGGCTATTCTTTACCTGTTGGTAAGTTCCCTGTTACTCGTGTTTTCTAGTTTCAGTACTAATCATTATTTTCAGATGGTTTCTTTTTATTTTTGTGTGATGATGGTCGAACAGGTTATGATGTAATGTAACACTACAATGTTGATATGATGACGGGTTATGTTATTTGATATGATAGATGGATGTTGACCATCTGTAAGATAATTATTCTGTTAATTGGTGGATTCAACTGTTATTTTATAGGATGATTATATATTTATGCCTTTAATTCCTTTAGGAGGTTGTGAAGTTTATAATGAATGGTGTTATTTCTGTGGTTGAGTTAAGTTTAAAACTGAGGTATCAAAATTATCTGGTTATGAATTATTTCAGGTGTTGTGGTTTAGGTATTTTTATGGATAATCCTAGATTGGACTCTTATGTTTTAGGCAATGGTATTTATTACATTAGTTGGGTATGTAAATTAGGTTAAGAATTTTGTGTGACAAATTGATTTCTGTTTATGCACCCCTTTGTTAGAGAGAGTGTGGACCCATATTTAGTGTTAATAGTGCTTCAAAAAAAAAGTGCTGTGTTAGTGCTGTAACGTGTTATGTATTCAAGACACTTTGGTGTAAGGTTAATGTACCGGTGTTATGATGGTGAAAGGTTAATGTACAGGTGCTATGATGATGTAAGGTCAATGTACAGGTGTTACAAAGGTTGTGCAGTGGAAAGTACAGCTAAGGTGTATGATATTTTCAGGATATTTAATCCTTATACCTTCGCAGCTTTGAACAATTCACAAGGAAAGATGAACCTTTCCCTTTACTTACCTTGTGTCAAAGTCTGTGGTGAACAGTAAATTGGTGTACTATTTATATTTGACGAAGGATGTGGTGTATATTTCAGGTAGCCTATGAGGCATTAAGGATGTCACATGTTAGTATAAGTATTTACAAATTACCCAAGTAATGAGTCCTTTATTTGGACATTATATTTTGTTGGATGGGTGTATGACAATTTGGTTTTATAGCATATATTAATTGTCTTTAGTGCCACTCCCTCTCCTCTTGCAACCTGGGTGATCCCATATGGTGATAATCAATTATTGATACAGGTTGGTCCTATGATTTTAGTCCTAGGTGAAGGACTTGGCGCAATTATTTAGTGTATGGTGTTTGTGATACTTTTCATTTAACATTTGTAATTCCTCTGTTGGTTGTTTATGTATTTCAAGTGTTTATATTGGATTATTAATTACTTTAACTTTAACGTAAACTTTTGTATATTTGTGTTGAAAACTTTTGCATGTTTGTCTTCAAAAAAAAAAAAAAAATTTTTTTTTTTTTTCTCTGGGTGAGGAGGTGTAAGTAAGCCTTAGGATTTTTATAATATATTAGCTTACTTAGGTTAGTTTTTAAGTTCCTCTTTCATTTCTGAAGGCTGTAAAGTTCATTGTTAGTTAGCCTTCATGTTAGTAGGGTCTCCTCACTCCAGTGGTATTTTTGTTTAGTCTTGTTGACTAATCCTCCTGTTTCTCCCCTCCATATTTTGGCTCTGCTGAATTGACTTGAGACCTGATTTTTGAGCTGCAGGCAGTTGGTATCTGCACCTTGACTAGTGAGCCTGCTTTCTTTCTCTGCTCATGGAATTACAGCAAGTCTGAGAATATATATATCTTCAGCTGGCAGTTTCTCTTGATCTTCGCCATTTCATCATTGCCTCTGGTGCAGTACTTGCCAGAGGGGCCTCGCTTGGCGACGGTAAGGCGAGTCATCCACTTTATAAAGCATTGATGAAGATTACTGGGATTACGGCATCCATAATTATTTCGGAGATGACTGGGATCATGGCAGTGCTGCAGTAGTCAGTTGAGTTTATGATTAACTCTATATTGAGATTTGCTATCCTCGGCCTTCATTGGAGTGATTTTGGGAGGAGACGTGCATCATTTCATAATCATCCTTTAGCATGTAAAAGTCAGGTTATTCCTTTCTTTTTGTTTTCTATTCCTCTCTGGGCCCCCTTTCCTCCTTCAGAGGTTGAATGTGTTGCCTAATTATTGGTGTATGTGTTGTGTGTAAATGATTTTTGTTTTAATGTTTATGAAGAGGCCTAGTAATAATTTCTTGTATTTTTGAATTATAAAATATATATTGGCTTTTTCTCATTGTTTTGCTATCCCCTTGAGTTATTCTTGTGCTGCATTTACTTGGGTTTGCTCCACCTTAGTGGTTGGCTACCTTTTGAACACCTTAATTTGTGGTATCTTTAATTATTTATGGTCCTGTAGACCTAGATTGTGTTGTGGTCCAACGAGGCCATGACATATATATATATATATATATATATATATATATATATATATATATATATATATATATATATATATATATATATATATATATATATATATATATATATATATATATAATATATAATATAATACATTGTATATATATATATATGGAAATATAAATAAATTTCTGACTCACATTAGATCGAATGCAGGTCTTTCAATTGATATATAATCAAGGCATTGCTGCCAACTCTGAAGCCATATAAGTCATAAAAGAAGTTGGAACCATAAGTTACAACTGTACCTTAGGGTTTGCCTGGACAGGCTAACTGCCAGGTATACCAGCATGTTGTTCCTAGCTTAGCGATTCACCAATGACCCAGCTGACAGCATTTCATTCGAATTATCCCTTCTGAGTGAATGTGATAGAGATAATCAACACACAATCACGTGTGCAATAGAAATAAGTTTCTGACTCACATCAGGATCGAACCCAGGTCTTTCAATTGAAAGGCAAGGCCGCTGATAACTTAACCATACACGTCTTAAGAGAAGCTGGAATCTTAGTAAAACTGTACCTAAGTCTGTACCTTGGCAGGTTAACTTCCTAGCATACCAACGTGTTTTCCCCAGCAGGGATAATTCGAATGAAATGCTGTCAATTAAGCTTCAGCTCATCTTTGACCTAAGTTTTCTTTTGCAGAAATTAGTATGGTTTCATATTTACTATAATGACATTAATGGGAAGCCAGATAGCTGAATAATTCCAAATATAATCCTAACATTAATGCTCAATTCGGTCATGAGTATAGCATTCTTTCTTTTGTTTTCAAACATTCTTTATAATTGAAAGAATGTTAATTGTAGTGGTTGATTTGCTCTGGGAATCACCAGGTGTAAATAGAACTGTAAGTTAAGAAAACGCTCCAGACTGACACACAATAGAGGTAGAAACAGCCTCGATCAAATCAGAAAACTGCTCTTTGAAGACCTGGAGATATATAACTCGGGTGACGGTTTCAGTGCATTAACAAATATTGCATAAATAAATATTCATTGACTCTGGGTTAAATTGAAGGCTCAAGTTGTTTATTGGTCGTTCTAAAAAACACATTAATTTGTTTGGAAAACGTATCCATTGAATTCTTAATATTCTCTCTCTCTCTCTCTCTCTCTCTCTCTCTCTCTCTCTCTCTCTCTCTCTCTCTCTCTCTCTATGAATTAAACTTCTATTCTTTATGAAATACTAAGTGATATTATCCTTTACTTTCCTAAGGCAAATTAACTAGTATTGCAAGCGGACGTTTGCATTCAGTATGCATAATATCAATCAGAACCGGCATTCGGTGGTTAACGAGACTCTAGTATCAGGTGACTTATTAAAAAAGTTGATTACTCTTGAAATAATTCGATGACAATTTTCCTGATGATCTTAAATTTACAAGGATTTTTATAAAATATATAGGGTGTACTGATGACAATAAAAATTCTAATCATATTAGTAACAATGTTACAGGTTGATGTATTGACAATTTCTCGTGAAGAAAGAGGGAATATTATCTCAAGGTTTAAAAATAGATAAATTAGGCTACGATGTTGATATTCATGGTAGTAATAGTAGCACTATCTGTGGTGTCAGAAGCAATCAATTAGGATGAAGGTGATTGCGTATGTAAAATAAAGTATAATAACACGCTTATAGTAAATACCATTGAATTGTCTTGGTCCTGTTTTCCACAAGCACGTGCAGATCCAAACAAATACCTTCGGGTTGTTTACATATCCTAGGGACGCCCCCGTAGCTCATTAACAATGACTCCAAATGAAAAATTGCATAGAATAAAAACTGTCCAGCAGGCCCAATGCTACCCAAAAAGTAACTTACTTGACCAGTTTGCCTGATATACCAGAACGACATTTTTTTCAGCAGAGCGTAACTTTTTCTAAGTACCAAGTTGACATGAACGGTGTCATGGAGCAGCGCTCTCCCATAGTTAGTCAGATGGCCAAAGCGCGGTGCTTCTCTCAACCTGTAGTTCCTGAGGCTGCCGCCGCACGGCGCCCCGGCCGTACCGAGGGAAATTTAATTCCGTCCAATCATATCTCAGTCATGCCCTAGGGCTTACAGATTAAATACTTCGAACCGATCATAATGTGTTCTATCAATATGATTCATAGGCTTAGGCCAACACCAGAACCCCGCTTTCTTTCTTTCTTGAACTGCCACGATGGAAAGTCACGACTTAATTTTGTTCCCAAAGATCGGCTCCGTCGAAGAATTCACTTCCATTGCGGACCTCTACATTGGCCAAGTCCTCGCATTCATTCGCAACACCGAGGAATTCACGAGGTGGCTCTACCAGGAAGGTCTGTTAGGAGACTATTCCAGAATGTGTTGTGAGTGTAATATCCGAAACCGCCGATTTCTTAAAGATGGTGTGCACCCAGCTAGTGGACAGCCAGTTTACATGTGGCAGTGCGTGAACTGTTGTTGCAGAAAAAAGGTATCAGTACGGCACGGGTCCTTCTTTGAAAAGTCCAGAATGTCTCTGCAGACAATAATTGTGCTTGTGTTTGTGTTCGCCAAGAAAGTGCCACAATATGTGTTGCGAACATTTGTTGTCCCGCTATCTCCGCACACCACTGTGGACTGGTACAACTTCTGCAGAGACATTTGCTGCGAAATACTGCTGGCTGGCAACAAGAAAATCGGTGGCCCCAGTCATATTGTTGAGATTGACGAGAGTAAATTTGGGAAATGTAAGCACAACCATGGCCGTAAGGTGGACGGAGCTTGGGTGCTCGGTGGCATTGACCGACAGACGCGTGAAACGTTTTTCAAAGTGGTTCCGGACCGCTCAGCTGAAACTCTCCTCCCGGTGTTGCTGGACAATGTGCTTCCAGAAACCACAATCATATCTGATTGCTGGAAGGCGTACAGCAAGGTCCAAGACCATTTTTTTGCGCACAGCACTGTGAACCACAGTGTGAACTTTGTAAATCCTGACGACCCAAGTGTACACACGAACACCATAGCGTTGCAGTGGCACATTCTCAAATGGAGCGCGCTACCGAGACACAGTACGCAGAAACCATTTTTTTCAAAGTTACTTTTCTACGTACTGCGTCCAGAAGCGATACCTAGAAGGTGTTCCATGTGCATTTCGGTCCTTCTTGGATTTAGTTAAGATCGTCTATCAGCTCAAGAGCTGCCCGACATCCCCTATCTCTGATTTACTTTCCCAACCATCTACAATAAGACAGGGACTGAGCAATTCTCCCCAACCTGTTCGGCAGCCAGCAGTTGCAAAGAAGCCAAAGACAGTACAGACCTGCGGAGCCGATACTGGTACCTACGTGGTCAGACAGCAGCGACTTTGAATAAGGTAAGCACACAGCATTTACCCGCCTTTTTACATTTGTTTTGCTGCTAGGTTAGGTAGGGTTTTGGAACTGACCCTAGTGTGCAGTTGTTTTTTGTAACCTGTGGCCACAGTGAATACAGATATTACCGCTTGCCAGAGCATACGTGCCTGCCAAGAATCATTAAAAATGTGGATAAGGCATGCAGCGCCGTTCCGCCACCCCGATCTAAGACCAGATATGTTAAAAAAATCACCATTACAAAATTTATGCCTGTTCTAATGTAGGTAGGGAGGTAGGGAATAGCCTAACCGAGGTTTTCTTATGTAGGCTACAGGTAGCCTAGGCTAGTGTTTTCCATCCGCCCTGATGTAGGTAAGTAGGGTCAGCCTCACACATGCAGTGTAGCGGGTCAACCTCATGAACGTAGATTAGCGGGTCAGCATCACGTATGTACTTTGGCGGGTCAGCCTTATGGTAGTAGCCTAGCGGGACAACCTTTTGTATGCAGACTAGCGGGTCGAAAAATAGCAAACACTGTACGTTTCGGCAAGTAGGAAACCCGTCTTTCGCTTCTGTAGTTTAGCGGGTCAGCC
Organism: Macrobrachium rosenbergii; assembly: GCF_040412425.1. Lineage (NCBI taxonomy): Eukaryota > Metazoa > Arthropoda > Malacostraca > Decapoda > Palaemonidae > Macrobrachium > Macrobrachium rosenbergii. Next base: position 59,678,519 of record NC_089782.1, on the reverse strand, counting down.
TTATGTTTGTAGCCTAGCAGGACAACCCTCTGTATGCAGACTAGCGGGTCGGGAAATAGCGAACACTGTACGTTTCGGCAAGTAGGAAACCTGACTTTCGCTACTGTAGTTTAGCGGGTCATCCTTATGTTTGTAGCCTAACGGGACAACCTTTTGTATGCAGACTAGCGGGTCAACCTTATGTTTGTTGCGTAGCGGGACAAACGTTTGTATGCAGACTAGCAGGTCAACCTTATGTTTGTTGATCAGTGGGACAAAAGTTTGTATGCAGACTAGCGGGTCAGAAACTAGCGATTTTTTACGTTGCGGCCACCACAAATCCAAGCATTTGCTTCTCTCCACCGAAAACCCCGGTTCCCAACACGGTCCCTTGCCGTTTTTATTAACTTTTCTTTTGCTTTCCCATTGGGAAACAACACCAAAATTACGCTTTTCATTACCGACATGAAGCAAAACGGGAGCTACTTAAAAATAGCGAGTTTTCTATAGCGATTTTTTGGCGCCAAAAGTGGGGTCCCTCGGACTTTCAGCAGCTCCATACCTTCAAATGTTGAAAACAACAATAGTAGCCTTCTTAATGTTCAGTGGATGCTTATCTTCTTTTACCTGAATCTATAGACAACCACGAAATTCAACACAGTTGTCTTGGCTATGAAGCAGACCATAAATATCCCACATGAAAGTTTCCTTCATCGAAGAGCATTCTAAGCATAAAGAGATACCTTAAGATATAATCCCAACCATCCAAACACTCCCCCCCCCCCATGCTCTCTCTCTTTCTCTCTTACTCCCTTTTTTACAATCAGCTTAATAGTGATTTCCCGTTATAATCGAACAGAAATTAGGAGATATGAACAAAGGGGGCAGATAATCCATTTTCTATTAACCATATACCAATTACGGACTCTTCAACGTGACTGAAAGAACGAGGGAGAGAGGAAACACAAAACAGACGGATTAAGGAACTCTCTGGAAGGGATTAATGTGTGAAGTATACACACATACCACACACACACACACACACACACACACACACACACATATATATATATATATATATATATATATATATATATATATATATATATATATATATATATATATATATATATATATATATATATATATATATATATATATATATATATATATATATATATAATATATACACACACACACCACATATATATATATATATATCATATATATATATATATATATATATATATATATATATATATATATATATATATATATATATATATATATATATGTATGTATGTATGTATGTATGTATAAGGGTAGAACCGACCAGTCAGCAGGTAATCAGTATTCGGCCATATAGACCACTACGCAGATTAACTGGTATCGGGAATTTTCGTCCCCTTAATCCTTTTTTTATAATCAGCAATACTGAATGAAATTACTTTTAATAGGCATGAACGATGAGAGAAGAAAACCAAGGTTGATAGAGAAATTTAGAACACATATTAGATGC
>NC_089782.1:59664521-59672021 GCF_040412425.1 Macrobrachium rosenbergii | reverse complement strand
GAAACTCGCTTCTCTGAGTACTCTCAAATGACTCAGTTGACTGGTTTGAGGATCTCTTCATTGCTGATGCATCTGAAGTTGATGTTAATAAGTTTCATTGGAATAATATGAAAATAAAGGTCAATTGGAAGAGACAGAGCTGTGGATGAATCAAGATGTGGATACTGTTTAACCCACGACTCTGAAAGATGTATTCTTTACTTGCCTTTCAGTCTTACTTGGTTGAGACTGGTTTAATCGGGGTTCTTGCTGTCAAAGATCAATTCATTTGACATAGAAAAAAAGAGGTTGACGTCTCTTTCTGGTATTCAACATTGACAGTCATTGCAAATAGGGAATAATGAAACCTTTCAAGATATGGTTGTCCTACATGTATTCCTTGTTTTGTATCCTTTTGTAAATAAATACGTATTCAAATAAAATACGGAATATTATTTGATTTATGATGAAATTAGTGTTTTTTCAACATTCTATTCAACTAAAACCATTAATATACCTACTTCCCTAGGCGTATTAAGGTGAGGGACGGAGGAGTTTCAAAGTTCAGAGGAGAGGCTACAAGAACTATCATTGATACGCCAATACCAGAAAAAGGTTGAGAAACACTGCGTTATACGATTGATTTCGAACTACTATTGGTACATGTTTTGGATGAGTTTAGAGAAATTTAATGAATGAGTCTTTTTCAAACATTTTAGAGTCATTAAATTCATCTTGCGGTTTGAATTATGGATCAAGATCAAAATTAGAATATAATCATGAGCTTTACTCATTTCTTTTTCATTTATTTGGAGAAGTTTTTCGTTTAAAACTAAGAAACACTGAAATATGACTTCAGCCGTGAACAGTTAGTTTTCATTCTGTAAAACAAATAATTTTTAATTGTTTTCAGCAATAAGAAACAATTTTGATTCTTTTTCAAAGCCAAAAGCATCATAAGGGTCTTTCAAAATTATATTCTTCTCACAACCAAGATATTAATACTCTAGTAAGTGACTCGCATTTCACTGAGTAACTGAATTATTCAGTTGATGGAGTAGCTTTATGAACTCAGAAAGGAAACGTGATGTTAATAATTCAAGGTAAGATATGAAAATAAAGGACAATTTTATGAGACAGAATAACAAAATATATATAACTTTTTAACCCTTGCAGATATTCAGGCTTCAGGCAAGGTTCGGAATAATGGGGTTCTTGACAGGTTATGATCAATTCATTTTCCCTATCAGGTTGACGCAATTTTAGGTATTCAAATTACAGTCATTAAATAGGGGAATAATTAAAAGCGATATGGTTGTCCTCAAGAAAAGGACATAAGATGATGAACGTGATTGCTCAACAACGGGAATGTAGAGTAGATGCTCCCTATTTTCAACATATCAACTATCTTATCAACTAATTGTAAAGAATGAGCTATGAGAGAGAGAGAGAGAGAGAGAGAGAGAGAGAGAGAGAGAGAGAATGAAATATCTATCGAAAGTTGATACGTAATAGAAGTAAAATGTTTTAATGTGTTATTCCCACTGTCCTTTCGCAATCAAGCGATATATTCGGAATAAAATTACTAGAATATTCAAACATTTTCCAGATTAATTCATTTATTTTGGATCAAATAAAATTGTGTCAAAAAGTCCGGATTCATTAAAGTTTTAAAACGATTGTCAGTGAAATTAAAGGATTCATCATAATATATTCATTGCGAATAAAAGGGGATAATTTTTGGTAGTGTTTTCATGTATATAAAATAATTTTTTCTGGCTGCAAAAATTTTAAGTTTGTGCCCCAGGGTAACATTCCTACATCAGAAGCTCATGTGTGTGTGTTTGTGTGTATATATATATATATATATATATATATATATATATATATATATATATAGATATATATATATATATATATATATATATATATATATATATATATATATATATATATATATATATATATATATATATATATATATATATATATATATATATATATATATATATATATATATATATATATATATATATATATATATATATATATATATATATATATATATATATATATATATATATATATATATATATATATATATATATATATATATATATATATATATATATATATATATATATATATATATATATATATATATATATATATATATATATATATATATATATATATATATATATATATATATATATATATATATATATATATATATATATATATATATATATATATATATATATATATATATATATATATATTCGTTAAAAGCAATTGCTTCAGTGGCATCAATGAGTTTTTGCAGGAATCTTCATGTCGTCAGTGTTTTTTTTTTTTTTTTTTTTTTTTTTTCATGATTCAGTGTAAGTCTTCAGTGAAGAATATGCGAACTTCTATCTTCCGTTTATTGTGTTCCGTCACGACATCTGTTTCACCATTCTCTGGCATTATCAGGTGACTACTTGCTTACAATCTGGCTTTGTAATAATTTTGTCTCTCCATGCAGAGGGAATAGTAGACTTAAGCAGTGATTGGTTCTGGGATAAAAGATGAACCACTTTTTGGGGTCGAAAGCTTTATAGGTATACATTATATGTGTGGAATGAATATTCCAACTACAAAACAATCTGTTTAGAATCCACCTAATAGTTGTGTTTAGAAAATAAAAGTGCATGTTTGAGAGAACTTAATAAAAATTATAATGCATGACAAAGGTTATATGTATAACTAATCATGTATAATAAATCGTTTGAGTGTGTAGGTTATATCATATTCACAAAAATTATGTTTACTTATACAAAGACATATTTTTAAGATGTCAGCCACCAGAAACAGTTCGTGGTTCGTGCTAGGTGAGGCCTCAGGTACATACATGCGAGGTGTTACTTGGGTGCTCTTGTATTTCTTGACGGTGTTTGGTCTGGGTTCGCTCGCGTATTCCTCTTTCTGCTGGAAGGGACTATTTGACCCGACACTTGCTGTATATAAAAAGTCTGTTTTGAATGACGATGCTTACTGCTTCTGCTATTAAAAGATGGCCATAGTCGCTTTCTTTATGGATGACCTGGGCGCATTCAATTAATTCCTGTGGGGGTGGCTTCCTATCATGTGTAACAATAAAATGCTGGTGTATGACCCTTGTGTTTCTGCGTGCCGGCATTCGCCTCCGAAGGGTCTTAGTAGCGTGTCCGATGTAGGCTTTGTTGTGGGATTTACACATCTCCTTTGAGCATTGGAACTTACACACCACATTCTTCCACATCTCCTTCGGTCCAACAGTAGAGGTGCTGTTTTTCACTATTAGGGCTGCTACTAAGTTAAGTATACTGTACAGCCTGACATCTTCCTAAGGTCCTCAATGGTGTCTTTCGTGACGGCGGTGAATGAAAAACATTTTCAATAATATATTTCTATGGTCTCGAGTACATGAAATGAGGTATGATAAACCCGCAGAGTTTATTTACCACTTAAGTTACAAAAGGAAGCGGGAAGGGGGTTGGGGGAAGGGGAAGGAGGCGGGAGTACGGTTTGAAACCTACCTTTTTATCTACGTTGGGTCAAATGGTGGCCACACGCCAAATTTTGTTTAGATTTGTCGAGTGGTTCGGATTTCTGTAGTGCACAAATATACAGACAAACATACAAACTTCCACTTATATATGTATATATGAAATTTTTATTTTAGTTGATATGTTGGTCTGCCCTCATACTAAGGATGGTGGAGGAATATCTTGAGACAGATTTGTCTCTCTGTCCACACTTTTTCTATCCACCATCAGATCTTAAAAACTACTGAGGCTAGAGGGCTGCAAATTGGTATGTTAATCATCCACCCTCCAATTACCAATCATACCAAATTGCAGTCCTCTAGCCTCGGTAGTTTTTATCTTATTTAAGGTTTAATTTAGCAATATCGTGCGTCTGGCAACGATATAAGACAGGCCACCACCGGGCCGTGGTTAAAGTTTCATGGGCCGCGGAAACTCGACTGCGCCGAAGTTCGGCACATTTTTTGCTTGTTTTTACTTTTATACGCTCAAGTCTGCTCTCCCTCTGACTCTTGTGTCATTCAGAGGCAATTGTTTTAGTAATGCAATTCCATTTACCTGATAGTGGTTCCACAATTAATGCCAAAACACAGCACACCTGTTTTATTTTATTCTCTCTCTCTCTCTCTCTCTCTCTCTCTCTCTCTCTCTCTCTCTCTCTTTTGATAGAGAAATCTAAAAGATGTCCTGTTATAACAGCAATGCAGTTCACCAGGATTTGACTCTACAATAAAACATGAACAATGTTACAAAGAGGAATGATTAATGTCGTAATGTCATATGCATGTAACTTAATTGATCCACAATATGTGGCTGCTTTTCCTGCTTAACTGTTACAAAACTTTCAATGGCTTTGATTAGAATATGGAGATACTTGCAATGCTAGAAATAGTTTTCCACAAGAATATTTATTTCATAAACTATTTTATGAATGCTAACATTTCTAGGAAAAATGCTTTAAACGGTGATAAGCAGCATTATGCTCAGTTACACAGTCGAACAGCGTTTTCATGAAAACACATTTCAATACCAGTAGATTTCATCACTATACCAATATGAATATCAATAAGGTTTTTCTTGACCTAATTACTAAATTTATATACATTCAAAAATATAAGTTACTATAACTTCTTCGTTTTGAAGTCGCGTGATGTAGCATAAGTTTTCATGGCCAAGGGATGGCACTGGGATGAGTCAGGTTGAGTGGAGGGAGGATTGTCTTTGCCGAAGGATTGTGAGGTCATGAGCAGCTCTGTGCAGTGCAGGGTCGCTCACTCGGCGGAACTCTTAGTCATGTCGTATTGTACTCCTTTCACGCAAGGCTGCAACCTGGTCATCTTGCAACTGCCAGTAGTTTTCCCTATTCAATTGGCCTCCCCTCCGTAAGTTTCCTTCATCTAGGCCTACGTGAGAATCTTCAAAGGAGTGCCTAAATAATTCACGGCCGCCATTGGCCAAATCAACAGATTTAGGTTGGCGGTCCTACAGGAGATCGAAGTATTATATTGGTCATGATTCATTGAGCACAAGCCCTGTCTTCGTTTTCACTTTTGTTATGTACATGTAACTTCTTTGAAAGAAGATAACGGCAAGGTCACACTAAGGAGGAGTGAGAGAGAGAGAGAGAGAGAGAGAGAGAGAGAGAGAGAGAGAGAGAGAGAGAGAGAGAGAGAGAGAGAGAGAGAGATTGGTTGATTGAATTAGAATTGAATTATCTGAGAGAGAGATAAAATAATTGAAAGTTAAGCCGAACAAGGAAACAAAGATCTTTCACAATCAATATATAATATTATTTACTGTGTGGATCTTCAAAAGAAATGCCCCCTAATTCCAATCACACGGAGACATTCCAGTACAAGTACCACTCTCGTTCTCAGGCATCTCAACCTGAGCAAGGTAATGAACAACGCGTCTTCACCCGAGTGCATGGTCACAGAACTCTTACTTGACTGTGTATCCCCAGTGGTAATATATTAGATTCAGAGAGAATAAAGAATCAAATCGTAAAGAAAATTAACAAAGAATGAAAAACCCCATAATACTGGATGATTCCGTTCTGTCAAAAAACGTTAAAATATTTTTATAAATAATATAAATATTTGGAACCTAATAAACGAAGGCGTCCAATATTTAGATCAGAAATAAATATCCCTTTATGAATTATAAAATGCAAATGTTTTCATGAAATTAATACTGTATGTTTGTTGATTTTATTTTACTACTGGGGGATTAACGCTAAATCCTTTGAGCGAAAATCCTTACATGTATATTGCTCTACAGAATAAAAAAAATTTATTTTTTGTGTGCGTAGTTCCAAGTTGCAACCGCTGAATAAAACACTGCATCGCATTGATTTTCTACAATATTGCTTTAAACACCTGCTTTTCCAGTAACAATGAGCTCACGCGCTTATCAGTCACCCTTAGCCCAACCCCTTTCTGCTAGCAACATTCAGATGCCCGCGTCCTGTGAACTGTTTTGACCCTTTCGATGATTGATTATTCCTGATTATTCTACTTAATAATGCAGTAGTATATTTCAGTAAAACAACAGGTGTTCGGAGGGGGTGATCCAACACGAACCGCTTGTAGCTATTTATCTGTCCTCACTTGATTATGAAATTCCTTAAAATGAAGTACCTTTTATTTTTTTTCGGTGTTTGCATCAACGCAAGGTAACAGAATCCCATGTAAGTTTCAATGGCAGCAGCTTTCTCTTTCATTTCGAGGGAATGAACCAGATTCGATCATTAATACCGCCTCTAAAAAAAAAAAATTAATTTCAGATAGGCATTGGAAGAAGCTGCCTGCAGAAGATAAACGACGGTGGTCATGAATAACATGGTAAGTGAATGGGCATAACGAAGATGGTTTCCCAAGAGTTCCTAATTGGAATACAGCTCTACCACTAGAAACTGTGACAGTAGAATGTCCAAAATTTTCATACCGATTTACGGTAATAGCGAGCAACGGAAATCCTCTTATGTAAACACAAAACTGGAAGCATCTATTAATTTTTACATATGGAAACAGAGGAATTATATTCATACGAGCTCCCACGTAATGAAATCTAGAGCTCAGGCTCTTATTAATAATGAGAAAATTTTAGATTTCTTTTTCGCCTCTAAACGAAGATTGAATTATCACCTCCATTCAGAGTTACAGCAGGATATGACTTCCTTAGCATCAGGTGATGAAGGGATACCTGCGCTATGTCCTGGAAGATCCTGCGTCGTGTCCTAGGTAGAAATTTTCATTTTTTCCCCCTTACCTTCCAAATTCTCATGAAAATAATATCTAGAAACCAACTTTAACATGTTTTCCCGGATAGCATGTAAGAGACAAGAAAACCCTTTCCACTAGTGCTACATAAGACTAAATAAATAAAAAGACCTACGGAAACCAAGCTCCTCCATTTATCTATTTGCAGTGAGAGGAAGACGTTTTACAAGAAAAAAACTGTAAAGTCTGCTATTGTTTTGTACTAGTTCTCATCTCACTTATTAGTTAACTCTGGGTGAGAGCTTATTTATCTTTTCCTTAACACACTCACATTTCATTCTAGTATCATAACATACTCCAAGTGTTCTGGGTGGAGTTTATTATACGAAATAAAGCATTCAGCAGAAAACAAAACCAGAAGCAGATTTCTCCTACTATTTTTACCCATATGAACAAAATACTATGACTTTATGCCATTTATTGATAGCCCCTCATATAAACAGGAAGAATTTCTTTGTAAATCTATGGTTAAATTCTTCCTCATAAAACTTGGTGAAAGTTGGATAAAATCCGAAGCTGTCTAGACCTTATCACCCTTACGCTAGCGAAAACAGTCTTGTTTCTGCATTTTAGTCCATCCCAAGGTCTTATGACCTCTCACATTTCATACAATCTAACGCTAGACAAAACGTCTTTCAAATTCACAATAACTTTTGAGAAATGTTGAAAAA
>NC_089782.1:59647021-59657021 GCF_040412425.1 Macrobrachium rosenbergii | reverse complement strand
TCTCTCTCTCTCTCTCTCTCTCTCTCTCTCCTTAATTCTTTATTTCTGACTCTTGACACTTGGAAAGATTTATATAAGAGAACATTTTCCTTTCTGGACTAGTCATTCTCGTAGAAAGAATTAAACTTGGTTTCAGTTCACGTTTTCATATTTAGTTCATTTCTTCAGACTTCAGTTTCACATTGGCATTGTAGGTGCCTGTGGACGTAAGACCCTTCGTCGAAGCAAACCGTATCAACACAAGAGAGATGTCTGTAATGTTAATCAGGTAAAGGCTGAATTTTTCTGCAGAGTTTGCAAGTAATAGGTCGTTATTGATATTTATGATTAAAGAGGTTGGAATATTTGTCACGGTAAATTATTGTCCCATCTCCTTCATGTCTTGCAATGTCTAAGGATTCTTTAGAACTTACCATGACTGGTCTCACCTCTTACATTTCATTTTAGGTTCATTTTTATTCATTATATATAATGAACCCTTCTATTTCAGGTCCTTGCCCTTCTACAATGATCGGGTGAACCTTTCAACTACTAAGAAATTAAGCCAATTCATTGTATTTTTGTCTTCAGTTATTTCTTAAATAAGGCTGAATTGAGAAAAGCAAAACATTATACTAGTAGACCTGACTACGACTCCGTTCTGTCATCATGGTGTAACCCACACGGTTGGCCTCCAGGATTTTTGGAACTTTTTTTTTTTTTTTTTGGTCAAAAGCAAACACTACTCCAGTATTGCCCCTCTTAGAGCTAATAACTCATGACAGGTTTTTGTCGCTTTAGCTCATGAATTGATGTGACAATCATTTCACTAAGCAGGAGAGAGGCAAGGAAAAGAGTAAGATAAAAACATACGACAAACTGTAACAAGGAAAAACTTTTACATGGAGAAAGTCTTTATTTATTACATTTTCTCGTATGTGTTTATTTCGCTTTTTGAAGATAATACTGACTACTGACTTGAGATTAAACTGGTAAAACTCTGCTAATTATGAATTTTTGGCACACTTTTTTTTATATAGATAAGTATCAAGCCACTATTATCGTGTAACATCCACTTCATTATGCCCTAAGAATAACTTATGCGAGGAGAGTTGCAATACACAAGTGTTTCGACCGCGGCAGGATTCGAACGGGTGCCTGGTTTAGAAACAACGATAGACAGGCGCAGTATTGTCATAATGGCAATCAGCTATCATACTGGAGACAGGTTGATATCGATTTTAAGTGCAAAACCAGAATTCTCTGGTATATACACAACAAAATCGATATCAACATATAACTCTCTTGAGAGCTAGGTGGTCTAAGTCACTGGTTCTTGTTGTTTCTTAACCAGGAATTGATTTGAATCCTGCTGGGGATGAACCGCCCATCAATTATAATTCCCTTTGGGTTTAAATTAGTCCCAAGGTATAGTGAACTGGATATTGGACGGTATGTGTGTGGCTTAGTATTCGTGAATATAAAAAAATCACGTGTATGTATATATGATAAAAGTTCATACAAATATATATATATATATATATATATATATATATATAATCACGATGCGTATCAAGTCACCTGGTTACTACTACAACTAATCTCAAGATTCCAAGAAATATACCTCACTTCAGCCAGATACCTGAACTCTCATAACATTAATTATTACGATTAGTACTCTAAAGGTAACAGTGATCCCTTAAAGAAAAAACTTACTTGTTACTTGAAAAAATCCAAACTAAGTCTATCAGAATATGTGTAAGGTATCAAAAATTAAGCTAGAAATATTCAAGTAGAAGGGCATCACTCCATCAAAAACTCTAACTGTTCCCCTGGTCTTAATTCACTTTAGCAAAACTAAGGGCCCTAAGCACTGGCGACTTTGTAGAGCCACAAGTGGCAGCGTTTTGTGACGGGATATTTTTCTCCCTGAGGTTCCCATTGTTTTCAAGCTTTGCCGATCACACTTGTGTCTGTGGCTCGCGACTGTGGCAAGCTGTCGCTCTCGTCCACAAACAGCGCATTTTATTTGGCGGCATTTTTGTGGCTGGCTGAGAGCACACTAGCGACCTCTGGCGACCACATGTGGCTGCTAATCAGTGATGCAGAAACTTCAGCGAGGTGTGGCGACCACATGTGGCCGGGTATTCAAAACATAACCACATGTGGTCGCCACATGTGGTCACCAATTGTGGCTCTAAAAGTGGCTAGTGTGCTCCGTCCCGCCGCTGCGCGGCCACTTGTGGTGCCACAGAGTGGCTAGTCTATCTGCTTCTTGAGAAAATTACACTTAGCTAACTTTATCTTCAAACCAGCTAACCTAAGTCTTCTAAAACTTCCTAAGAACTTCCAGATGCTCCTCCACTGAATCAGTAAACTAAGATATCGTCCATTTAGATATGTGACTTTCTTCCCAACACGCCATGCAAAACCGTATCTATCAATCTAGTAAAAGTCATCAGACTGGTTCGTCAAACCAAATGGCATTCGTGGTGAACTCATAATGACCCTTTGGCAAAAGAGAAGGCCATGTACTTTCGACTCTCCTCACATAACGGAACTTGAAGGTATCCCTGCATCAAATCAATTGATGTACAGATATTACTTCCCCCTATCTCAAAAAACAAATCTGGCAAACACGCCACAGGGTAGCGATCAGGAATGGTTTTCTCATTTAATTTCCTAAAGTTTACACAAACTCTGACTCAGCCATCTTTCTTGGGGACTGCAAGTGATGGAAAATTAAAGGGTGATGAACTAGGCCTAACAATGCCTTCATCTTCCCACCTATTTACCTCTTGTTCTACCTGTTCCCTAATCTTAAAAGGAATCCTATATGAAGGAACAAAAATATGCTTAGTCTTGTCCTCCAATTGAATCTTGTGTTCTAACACATTCGTTACTCATAACTTGTCCTCTTTAAGTGCGACTATGTCCGCAAACTCGGCTAAAACATCTTCTACACCCTCAGCATATTCCTTGTAATCAGCATTTGCTAACTGGTCTCTAAACACTTGCCTTCTAGCTTGTAAATCTGCTTCTGAGAAAAGAATCCTCGACAACAAACCACTGAATTATCTTCATCGACTCCAGTCAACGTAAGTCGATTGCATAAGTACTTTTGATAATTACGAACTGTATTGTTACAGTTTAGCAACTCCACCCAAGTTATCCCTGAACTCATTACATCATTTACAGAACTCGTACACAAAACTCCTTTCAACTTCTCGCTACCCTCATCCATCGCAACCATACCTGGACCAAGCACCACACTATCAGTCAAAACTCCCTTATAGCGCTTCTCATCCCCGACACATGTTCATCATTCAGCCCCGGACCTTCATGTACTCGCGAGACATTCTCACTCACTACACTCACGTCTGCCCCCTCATGCGGTACAAACACACCAGGCACCCACACAGTTACACCGGAAACCCCTGTATGAACCGATATCTTTCGTCTCCGACATGCCGGATGTCCCAGCAACAATGCATTTCCCGAAGCACATCCCCTTATAACCAGAAATGGTTCCATCAAAGATCTACCCCCAATGGATAAATCTATGTCCAAACAACCTAAAAATTCCATTTATTTGCCTGAACGCCGTGATACAGCTTCTTGCGCAGGTCTCAAAGATCAATCGGGAAAACGCTGACCTGAACAATTCTTCGTTCATCAGGTTAATGGAGGCACCTGTATCAAGAAAGACCTCATGATTTACCCCCGTACAGACTCAATTACAACAGGCTTACCGCGTGGATTCTCCTAAAAGTCCAATATCCCAAGAGACACCCATCCAGTTTTCCTGTACAAATGACCGGTCTTTTCGACAACGTCTGCCGATTACCAGATTCGCTGAGCACCACGTGAGGTACTTCTTATCTGGGCTACCAAAATTCGAACGCGGGTCTGTTATACTGACTCCAGACGGCAAGACCGCCAAGGATGATCGTTACTATTACAACTCGCTACAATACCTAACACGGCAAAATTCTTGATGTGACCTTGCAAATTACAGCTAAAGCAACGACTTCATGGGATCCTAGAACTCGCCACCCATCAGTCTTGGGCTATGACTTCATGAACAAAATTCCTCTGACCATGGACTGATTTCTCGCTCCCACACAACCATAGGCTGCCCTAAGGAGTCTCTGATCACTACTACCTCTCCTCATATTTGTACTTAAATCACAAATGCAAAATTCCTCTGTATATCCATAAAAGTATACCCTTTATCAAACAAACTGGAAAGTAAAACACTTCCTTTAATAGAAATTCCCTGCACAACACAAAATTGGCAATGTTAAATCCCTTTGAATTTCTACAATTAATCCTGAAACTTCAAAAAGAAAGGTACTTAACCCAGTCATCATTAAATCCCAGCTTAATTAAAACTACAATCAAATTCAAAGTTCCCGAAATGAACAATTAAATCAAGTTTACAAAACCCACCTTAAAACACAAAAAATCAATTAATTAAACCCTTAATTAAATTCAGAATTACGTAAATCCAAAAACTACATTTCAAAGATTAAATTCACAATTAGCAACCCCTTACAGTTAAATTCCCAAATCAAATGGAAAGAGAAAGAGAGAGAGAAAAAAACAAGTGCTGTTTACGTACACAGCTGATTAGTCAGTCAAAAAGGGGTCAAGTTCACTTCTTCCAAGGCCAAGCTACAAAAGGTCACAAAAAAAAAAAAGACACGGGAAAACGCTCAGGTACACTGAGAGAGAGAGAGAGAGAGAGAGAGAGAGAAATTCATCTCCCACCCCCTTCAAGCAGCAACACCCCCTCCCTACTATCCCCTCAATCCTCATCGAAGGCCTGATGACGCCTACAGAAAAAATGCTTAACACCATATCTTGAGGCTCGCTCTGTCTCCAAAGGCAAAAACTGCTGGGTGCACACTTCCTCCTTTGTCCAAACGGAAAGTGTCATTCAAGCAAATGCAAGTGCTCTACATATATACACACATACACATTTTACCCACACACACATACGTGTGTGATTACAAAAACCAAGAAGTGCATACACACTTGCGCAAAAATGCTTGCACCCCGCAGCTCACAAATATCAAATAGAATACTACCCAATTATAAAAGTTCCCAGAAATAATGCAACAACAAAATATCACCCTTAAAACCCACACGCCGATGCGTACAGCAGATTGCTATAAAAAAAGAAAAAGATACAATACATATAATACATTCAACGTTTCATAGGCGTGGCAAAGCAAATAAGACGCTCCGCCCAAACTTGTGACGCAATTACTATGTCACCGTGGTGATGACGTAACACAATTGTAGCAATCGAAACATCAGTTACAACACAACGACAAAAAACACACCATTGTCCCAGTCACCAGCTACAACATAACGAAAAGGACAATTTCACATTAACATAACAACTAAAAAGAAAAATCACAACACTCACATTACCAGCGCGCAAATTTCCATCAAGCGAAGAGAGAGGGACAAAAAATACTCACGCGTCTTCACGTCTTTTAACACACACTAGCAGTCATAATACCGCAATTACTGCACAATATACCCATTGATATATCACTGTTTTATATCCTACCCAAAAGACTCTTCAAGAAATACTAGCTTGCGAGAGACGCTCCCCTCCCAGCATCATCTACCTGCTGACCCCGACAAAATCCTATCCTGAGATGCCAACACTAAATTATGTCTCTTCGGAAGCGTATACATGCCTTAATTATCCAATTATCTAACTATCTAACACCTTCTAACTGCCCTAACTACCTTATACCGCTGCCACCAAAATCTGTAAAGGCCAATCCTGAAGCCTATACTTTATTTAAGTCCCCGTTCTATGAACAGAGGTTGGTATCTCGCTTTTCCTGAGATATTGTGCGATAGCGGGTAGCGAGAGCCGACGTCATAAGTTATACCTTTCCTAACTAAAATTTCTAAGGACTACTGGAATGAAATACTAAGTACAAAACTAAACCTTTATTGACAAAAAACAACGAGAATAACTTCTTAAAAATTACGAAGAATGAAAACGAATGGTTCATCATAACTATCAAAAGTTCTTCTAAGGAAATAAGGTCCAAAATTATAAACACCCAATTACTTAAGGAAATACAGCAAATAATTCATCAGTCATTCAAATCATAAACAGGTCAATTAATAAAATCAGGTCATCTCAAAAATGTCATACCACTCCCCTCCTTAGAGAGGAACGTGAAGGAAGGAGAGAGGAAATACCTGTGAAAGAACAAACGTTATACTAAAAAAAAACAGAAAATGTAAAAATTGCAGAAACACAAAATTTCACTGTGCTCATAGTTCTGAAAGTAAAGTCTAAAATGTTTATGAGTTGTACTCACTTCACAAAGGTCCTCTGGGACAGTCTCTATGTGAATTTTCATGGTTCACATATTAAATTATACCGATAACGGATCGCAATGTCCAATCCTTCATTCGAGGTCAAAGTACGGCAAGACACGCCTCTGTACTTCAAGGCGTCACGAGGTACTCGTGCACAACTGTTCTTTTTAAATCCGGATTTATAACCGGTTCAGCTTCTAGAATGTTCTAAGATGAAACTGCATTTTCACTGCCCGTGTCCTGTCACCAAGGAGCTCTGCGACTTCCGGTGGTATGCGAATGGTTCAGCATTTTCCTATATGCTGTGTAAGTCAAATGGACCCTGCGAATAGCTGACCCAACTTTTCAAAGGTCACCTTCATGACACACACACACACACACACACACACACACACACACACACACACACACACACACATATATATATATATATATATATATATATATATATATATATATATATATATATATATATATATATATATATATAGTTTCGCATTGCCTGTGTGCATGCAACTTTTTTTATATTCACAAATACTTGACAGCAAATATCATTTGACAGCCAATTCACCACACATTAGGAGAAACTCAAACCTATGGGAATTATAATTGATAAGTGCATCTACCCTGACCAGGATTCAAATATTGACTCTAACACAGATGCACTATTCTTTATAACTCCATTTGGTGGGTTGTCATTCTTATGGAATGAATAATTTGATATTACAAGATATAAGATGATTAACTATTATCAATTCACAGTACCCATGCATCTGATATCTAACCCTGCCTCTTACGACGCTCCTGACAGGCCATTGATCAGCCAGTCACAGGGCTGGAAACTCGTCAGTCTGTTCCAGCCGTCACTGAGACAACATCTACACTGCGACATCTCCTCATGAAATATGTCTTTCAAAAGTTAAAATTTTTATTACACCTCAGTTTTACCTGAAGAAAAATAGTGTTTCTCAATTTCATCACTTAACATCGTCAAGCCAATGATTTAAGGATTATAATGACATGAATTATGTACTTCAGTAAACTTAATTCTAAAATATGTATAGTGAAATAAAACATGAGAATATTGTCTGCGGACATTCCCGCTCATTTTAACATTCTTAATCTTTTGCTTGTTATATTCATATTGATTGATAGCCCTACCTATAATTTTTGGTAGCATTGTCATCCATGACATTTAAGCTACGATATTGTATGAAACACTAGACGATAAATGATAAATGCACTGCGATGTAATGTAATGAATAAAAGAATATATTTTATATGAAAAAATTTCATGTTTGTTTCATAAATCATATATCAATCCCCTTTCGGGAAATAAATGTCTCTAAGTGGTGATTTCACGAATTCCTCGAAATTTTCATGGATTTTGAAATTCTGGTTTTATTGAGTCTTACTGTAACATTTACACACATTTGTTTACACACACACACATAACACATTTACACACACACACACACACACATATATATATATATATATATATATATATATATATATATATATATATATATATATATATATATATATATATATGTGTGTGTGTGTGTGTGTATATGTAATGTGTATGTGTATATGTTTGTATTGAATTTTTTTGTAAACAGGTACATTTGTATATTTGTTGACATTACGAATTATGTGGTATATTTTCTTTCGATTTATGTCAAGAAATCATATCTTCCTTGAGAACTTCTAAGGGCAAAGAATTAATTGCTATTTTATTTGTTAAGTGCCGATGGGTAGACTAAGAGACCTTTCCACCTAGGAATTTTTAAAGGGGTTTGTTTTTTGTTGTTCAGGATGACAAGAAATCAAGTTGCTCTAATAATCTTGTTATAAATTTAAATTTCATCTGCTGTACAATAAGCTTGTCTTCCTCATCCTGTCTTATGAAACTATATATCAATCTCTGCTCTGGTTTGTATTGAATGTGTCTTAATTTTTCTACGTCACTGGAACATATTAGACTGAAATTACGCGTGTGATCATTTCCTTTACTATTGAATGTTTGGTAAGAGTTCAGGAACAATGAATTACCTACGAGGATGTTGCTTTTTGGAAATATCAGAGGTCTCCCGTCAATGAATGTTGATAGAAATAAAAAAAAATAACAATTACCCTAAATTCATACTAATATATACGTTGAAAACGTATGTTAAAGAAATATAATGCGTATCAAAATTATATACAAAGAATGCTTCTCTTTTAGCTTTCTACCTGATATTGCAAGCCAAACGCTCTGTCGGAGGTTCTCATTATCTGTTTTTTTTTTTTTTTTTTTTTTTACCAAGGGATCAATACAATTGGAAGAGGAAATTGGTGAAGGTATTTATGTTCTTAGTTAGGATCCCTTCACATTTTATCCTGAGCAGTTCCCGATACCCTATGGCCCTGAGAGAACGTCAGCTGCCCCTTTTGGGAAAATTTCTTTGGCCACTGATACAATAGACATACATTTGGGAAGAGGACGGGATTTCCCATCGAGATTTCAACGAAGAAATAAAGGTAGATGGGGATTTTCTCATGGTCATTTGCCAAACGCTGTTCATTGACTGTTTTTTTCATTAAAATTGATTTTTTATATTTATTTCATTACAAATATTAACACATATTCACACACACGCACACGTACGAACACACACACACACACACACACACACACACACACACACACACACACACACACACACACATATATATATATATATATATATATATATATATATATATATATATATATATATATATATATATATATATATGTAAAAATGATTTATGCCCGTGTAGCATTACAGATCGTACTAGACTAGACTTTCAAACAACCTTACAACCTTATGCAAGCCGCAGCATAGGACATCCTGTGAAGCACCAGAAATGTCCATGTTGCCGCCCAGACCACTAGGGAGAGAAAGAGACCCTCCGAAATATATATAAATATATATATATATATATATATATATATATATATATATATATATATATATATATATATATATATATATATATACATAATCAACACTCTTTCGCGTGTGGAAAGGAAATAAATTTCTGGCTCACATTAGGATCGAACGCAGGTCTTTCAATTGAAAGGCAAGGCCGCTGCCAACTAAGCCATATAAGTCATAAAAGAAGTTGGAATTTAATTACAACTGTACCTTAGGGTTTGCCTGGACAGGCTAACTGCCAGATATACCAGCGTGTTGTCCCTAGCTCAGCGATTCACCAATGACCTAGCTGACAGCATTTCATTCGAATTATCCCTTCTGAGTGAATGTGATAGAAATAATCAACACACAATCACGTGTGCAACAGAAATGAGTTTCTGACTCACATCAGGATCGAACGCAGATCTTTCAATTGAAAGGCAAGGCCGCTGATAACTAAACCATACACGTCTTAATAGAAGCTTGAATCTTAGTACAACTGAACCCAAGTCTGTGCCTTGGCAGGTTAGCTTCCTAGCATACCAACGTGTTTTCCCCAGCAGGGATAATTCGAATGAAATGCTGTCAATTAAGCTTCAGCTCATCTTTGACCTAAGTTTTTTTTTAGCAGAAATTGTTTTTTTCTTGTCATACCCGAAATTATAACTCATTCATACATATATGCCAACATGTAACTGTAAGTGTGCGGAGTAATCATA
>NC_089782.1:59569521-59642021 GCF_040412425.1 Macrobrachium rosenbergii | reverse complement strand
TTCAATAAGTGAGATCTCTTCTTTATGCATTTTCCTTTACCTCCTCTTACTTCCTCCTAATGAACGCCATATTCTTTGGAAGCTTAAATTTCAAGTCATTGTGGGCTTGTTCCATATGAATCTGAATAATAATAATAATAATAATAATAATAATAATAATAATAATAATAATAATAATAATAATAATAATAATAATAATAATAATAGGTTAAAATATACAATGAATTCCAAACAGTAAAAAAGGGTTTCAGTGTATGAAGTGCTTCGCCTACATAAGTTGTATGTAATTATCTTTTAACTATCTGTTCCATTTCAAAATATTTGTTGTTATTTTTAAGTTTTATTATTTTTCCTTGGTTGTTTACTTGATTTTTTATCCGTTTAGATCTATTCATTTATATCTTATTTTTATTTACCTATTTATGTATTTTTATATTTTAATGGACTGACAGAGGTAAACTGTCTACAAATATAATGTGGGGGTTTTCTAGTGGATAATGCAATGTCATTCGAAAACGGTATGTTGGAAAATGGAGAGTGCAGTCCAACGCAAGTTAACAACTACTAGCTGCTCCCGAATCATCAGTGAAACAGAAGCATAAAATGGAATTAACTTGTAAAACATGGACTGTGCTTATGAGAATAATAGACACAGATAGTGCTATTATACTTTTGCTGGTATGTCGGCAACAAAAAAAATTACCATTTTATTGCAGTACTTTTAATAAAACTGGTTATTTTTGAAAATTAGTTCATCGAAATACGGCGACGGATATTAAAAGCAACAATACTGACGTTGGTCATGTCGATGATTTCCTTATGCTAGAAACTTCCACCCAGAATAAAAAATAAATAAATAAACAACTGTGTATACAATTTATTTATTTATTTATTTATTTATTTATTTATTTACTTATTTATTTATTTATTTATTTATTTAAATAAACAACTGTGTATACAATTTGCTGCAAGAAAGGAAATAATTTAGGATTTCTAACCAGTGCATTGGAATTGCATATATGAGATGACCAAATTACTTATCGGGAGTTAGAAATAGTTAAACTTAAGGAGAGATAATGAAAAGTCAAACTCCTGGATATGGTATTAGATGAAATCCGCCCTTTGAGCCTATAAAAGCCAGTAAGAGAGGTCGTTCGAGGTTCCCGCTCAGAACCCAGGATGCTGAGCAAAAAAGTGCCACCCACTAGCCGACCACTAACGAAAAGAAGTGTAGCGACTCCAGATAATTTGCATAAAATCCGACACTTTGGAATTCAGGAAGAGTCAAGTTGGCAGTAGATCGCCATTGAAGATGTCAATGAATTATTGAATGTGACACAGCGGCATGATTTAGGGAGTGAACTATCGAGTGCTGCCTAGCTAGTGTGAATTTTTTTCCCAGGATCTATTCAGTGAGCTGGTGTAAATGTTGGTGCCTATTTACTAAAGGAAGTAAGCAATATTTTCCTGCAACTGCGTGTTGTGCTGTATTTTAATATTCCTGGGAATTTAGACTGATTAATATAATTGATTTATTTCTGGATGTAACGTAGTAAAATGACAACTGTGACCATCAATGTTGTAAATAAATAATTTCTGCTATTAGATACAAGAAAAACAATATAAATTTTTCGTATGACATTTACTGATCCATATTAATAATATTTTATACCATTCGGACATAAAATTATATGTTAAATAAATAAAATTTTGCAAAAAATTACTATGGAATGTATATTCTTACGTAATCCGGACTCCGCAACCATCTTGGACAATTCACTTGGCCTAAAACATCACCTCTGAGAACCGTTTAAAGAAGGTGATTACATTCTTCATCATTCGAAGAGACAAAGTATCAACAAGTCCGAAAGGCCCATTGGACATTCAACCAGTGAGTGCCGCACAGTCATCACAGGGGCCCAGGGCTGCCTAGCCGTAGATAATCCATGGGCTAAATACGTGTGGCCAAATCTAAGCTCTCTGTGCTGTGATTTTTTTTTTTTTTTTGACATTTTGTTCAATTTGCGATAGTCTTCAATTTTTTGTGATAAAAAACAAGGATCCCAGTTTAATTTCATCTCGCTGTTAAGAAGTTTGAAGAGTCTGAACAAGTGATATCACTGTTATATTGGCTAGTTGAATGTTCTTTAACGTATCTACTTTTTATGTAATGAAAATAAAAACAAAACCCCACTGAAGATTCATGGAATTCATGAATATTTGAACGCACTGCAATAATTTTCTATCTTACAAATTGCACATTTATCAAGAAATTTTTTTTTCAAAAAATTCAAATGATTCATGATCACCGCTTCAGTGACGTCATGGTATTAATGTTAACATAAACCTCGATTTAAGCTTGAACTCCGATCCAGTAGACAAGTTGGCCGATGCGTAAAGGGAATTATTTCATTCGTGTAAGATTGACTCTACATCGTTATCAGCAGTTAGAGAAAGCTTACTGGCGGACGTTATTCTATTCTTCATGTGTGTCTGGCCTGTCATTTTAACCACAGGAATCAGCTCCTCTTCATGGTAAGGTAGTGAGTGAATAACGAAGATTCTCTGGAAAATATAGCAGCAAAGTTAGCTGACCAACCAAAGTATCAGTGTCTGATGTTAGGTCAGTTAAATAATCAAAGCCGAGGTACCAGGTCTAGTCTATATTTTTAAGATTACTATAAAGAGAGTTTCATCAACTCTCTTTTGTACTTTTTGAAACTCGTTTCGTTTTCGAAGGTTCAACAAGTTTGACAGTTTTTTTACAACAACCACTCTGTCCGAATGTTTATTCATATAACTTTCGCAAAATAAATCTAATCCTTCTGGCCAGCCCTAGGAGAGCTGTTAATCAACTCAGTGGTCTGGTTAAAAAAAAAAAAAAGTATATCTTAGTTTAACCAGACCACTGAGCTGATTAACAACTCTCCTAGGGCTGGCCCGAAGGATTAGATTTATTTTATATGGCTAAGAACCAACTGGTTACCTAGCAACGGGACCTACAGCTTATTGTGGGATCCGAACCACATTGTGACGAGAAATGAATTTCTATCATCAGAAATAAATTCCTGCAATTCTTCATTAGCCAGGTAGGAGAGTCGAACGCTGGGCCATCAGCATGCCAGGCGACAGCTCTATCCACCCCTCCATTGAAGAACTGAATACTGTAGGTTGGAGCCAGTGGTTAATGGTATTCTGAGGGATGAACATGCTGGTTTTAGAAATGGGCGGGGTTGCAGTGATCAGATCTTCATAGTTAGGCACTTAATAAAGCAAGCAAATGAAATGAAAACTCCATTGGTCTGGTTAAACTAAGATATATTTATTGTTCAGGTATGGGGACGTGATACGAGTTGCAAGCGTCGCTGAAGCCTAAATAAGATACTGTTTTATTCACATATGAAAATTGCTCACACTCAAAAAAAGTTTATGCATTCTTCATTTAAAAGACGCAAGCAAGCGTCACACTGTAAAAAAAAAGGTTTTTGATGCCTAGATAATATCTTTATATAACTCTAGACAATAGCTCAGACATATAAACACTGAATAGCATGACCAACCTGATATAAAATCAAGATACGGAATACTTTTGTGAATACTCTTTGTGCTTGAATACTGACTAATTAATAAGCATTTTAGTGCCCTAAGAACATAAGTGGATGATTCAGAAAGACCTTTGGTTGAGAAGGAATGCCGAGCTGAATTTTTGAATCAGCATATTGGTTCTCTTTGCAACAGGTGACTTTAGGGTGCAGATTTATTCAGCAGATAGAGCTTACTTTTACAGAGTTCGGTGAGGTGTCTGCATTCTCTCACCTCCCCCCACCCCCTCCCCACCCGCCAACCACCCTTCTCACGTGGCTCGTAAGCGAACTTCCCTATCGCCATCACCGGAAGTGACGTACGGTGGTAAGCAGTTTGGCCGGATGCTTTGCTTTTTGAAGTGAGAGGGAAAGAGAGTCACTTCATAAACTCTTCCAATAGAAATTATAAGTAAAATAAATGCTCTCCTGTGTTCTCAAATGCATCAAAGCAATGAATTTAATACGGCACTGTTACCATAAGAAAATTGTATAACGTTACACTACGATTAATTAGGAAAATCGAACTACTATTGGTACATGTTTTTGGATGAGTTCAATAGAGAAATTTAATGAATAATGTCTTTTGTTCATATATATGGAAGAGATCTTAGACGTCATTAAATCGCATCTTTGCGGTTTGAATAATGAAACCGTGGTAGCGGATCAAAATTAGAATATAATCATGAGCTTTACTCATTTCTTTTTCATTTATCTGGAGAAGTTTTTTGTTATAAAACTAAGAAACATTGAAATATGACTTAAGCCGTGAACAGTTCGTTTTCATTCTGTAAAACAAATAACTTTATTAATTGTATTTCAACAACAAGAAACAATTTTGATTCTTTTTTTCAAAGCCAAAGCATCATCGGGGTCTTTAAAAATTATATTCTTCTCACAACCAAGATGTTAATACTCTAGTAAGTGACTCGCATTTCACTGAGTAATTGAATTATTCAGTTGATGGAGTAGCTTTATGAACTCGGAAAGGAAAACGAGATGTTAATACTTTAAGGTAAGATATGAAAGTAAAGGACAATTTTATGAGACAGAATAACAAAATATATATAACATTTTAACCCTTGCAGATATTCAAGCTTTAGGCAAGGTTCAGAATAATGGGGTTCTTGACAGGTTATGATCAATTCATTTTCCCCATCTGGTTGACGCAATTTTAGGTATTCAAATTGCAGTCATTAAATAGGGGAATGAATAAACGATATGGTTGTCCTCAAGAAAAGGACATAAGACGATGAATGTAATTGCTCAACAACGGGAATGTAGAGTAGATGCTCCCTATTTTCAACATATCAACTATCTTATCAACTAATTGTAAAGAATGAGCTAAGAGAGAGAGAGAGAGAATGAAATTTCTATCGAAAGTTGATACGCAATAGAAGCAAAATATTTTTATGTGTTATTCTCACTGTCCTTTTGCAATCAAGCGATATATTCTGAATAAAATTACTAGAATATTCAAACATTTTCCAGATTAATTCATTTATTTTGGATCAAATATAATTGTGTCAAAAAGTCAGGATTCATTTAAGTTTTAAAAAGATTGTCGGTGAAATTAAAGGACTCATCATAATATATTCATTGCGAATAAAACGGGGATAATTTTTGGTAAAGTGTTTTCATGTACATAAAAATAATTTTTTTTGGCTGCAAAAAATTTTAAGTTTTGTGCCCCAGGGTAACATTCCTACATCGAAGCTCATGTGTGTGTGTGTATATATATATATATATATATATATATATATATATATATATATATATATATATATATATATATATATATATATATATATATATATATATATATATATATATGTATATATATATATACATACATACATACATACATACATATGTATATATATATATATATATATATATATATATATATATATATATATATATATATATATATATATATATATATATATATATATATATATATACTCGTTAAAAGCAATTGCTTCAGTGGCATCAATGAGTTTTCTGCAGAAATCTTCATGTCGTCAGTGTTTTTTTTTTTTTTTTTTTTTACGATTCTCATGCGTCAGTTCTCAGTGAAGAATATGCGAACTTCTGTCTTCCATTTATTGTTTTCCGTCACGACATCTGTTTCACCACTCTCTGACATTATCAGGTGACTACTTGCTTACAATCTGGCTTTGTAATAATTTTGTCTCTCCATGCAGAGGGAATAATAGACTTAAGCAGTGATTGGTTCCGGGATAAAAGATGAACCACTTTTTGGAGTCGAAAGCTTTATAGGCATACATTACATGTGTGGAATGAATATTCTAACTACAAAACAATCTGTTTAGAATCCACCTAATAGTTGTGCTTAGAACATAAAAGTGCATGTTTGAGAGAACTTAAAAAAAAAAAAATTATAATGTATGACAAAGGTTATATGTATAACTAATCATGTATAATAAATCATTTGAGTGTGTAGGTTATATCATATTTACAAAAATTATGTTTACTTATACAAAGACATATTTTTAAGATGTCAGCCACCATAAACAGTTCGTGGTTCGTGCTAGGTGAGGCCTCAGGTACATGCCGGGTGTTACTTGGGTCCTCTTGTATTTCTTGACGGTGTTTGGTCTGGGTTCGCTCGCGTATTCCTCTTTCTGCTGGAAGGAACTATTTGACCCGACACTTGCTGTATAAAAAGTCTGTTTTGAATGACGATGCTTACTGCTTCTGCTATTAAAAGATGGCCATAGTCGCTTTCTTTTTAAAGGTGCGTTCACACGATCGAACAATGTTCGACGGATATAATTGTTACCAACTAGCAGTGGAAAGCGAAAAGGCTCGCTGATGACGTCAGAAGCGAGCACCAAGTGGTGTACCGGACACTGTCCGTGTTCCCAGCATTGAAACGTCACACACTGAATTAAATGCCTGAGTTACCAACGGACATCACCTTCGAACATTGTCCATCGGTCTATGCCCAGTGAGCAGATTCGAAACGGTGGTAAACACCCTCATCTGGTACCACTGCTTGTTGCCAGATCCGCTTCCATCGTTTCACCGCTTATGACGTCATCCTGCTTCTCCTGTGATATGGTAACGATTTTGTCCGTCGAACATAGTTCGATCGTGTAAACGCACCTTTATGGATGACCTGGGCGCATTCAATTAATTCCTGTGGGGATGGCTTCCTATCATGTGTAACAATAAAATGCTGGTGTATGACCCTTTTGTTTCTGCGTGCGGCATTCGCCTCCGAAGGGTCTTAGTAGCGTGTCCGATGTAGGCTTTGTTGGGATTTACACATCTCCTTTGAGCCTTGGAACTTACACACCACATTCTTCCACATCTCCTTCGGTCCAACAGTAGAGGTGCTGTATTTCACTATTAGGGCTGCTACTAAGTTAAGTTTACTGTACAGCCTGACATCTTCCTAAGATCCTCAGTGGTGTCTTTCGTGACTGTGGTGAATGAAAAACATTTTCAATAATATATTTCTATGGTCTCGAGTACATGAAATGAGGTATGATAAACCCGCAGAGTTTATTTACCACTTAAGTTGCAAAAGGAAGCGGGAAGGGGGATGGGCGAAGGGGAAGGAGGCGGAGTACGGTTTGAAACCTACCTTTTTTATCTAATTTGGGTCAAATGGTGGCCACATGCCAACTTTTGTTTAGATTTGTCGAGTGGTTCGGATTTCTGTAGTGCTCAAATATACAGACAAACATACAAACTTCCACTTATATATGTATATATGAAATTTCTATTTTAGTTGATATGTTGGTCTGCCCTGATACTAAGGATGGTGGAGGAATGTCTTGAGACAGATTTGTCTGTCTGTCCACACTTTTTCTATCCACCATCAGATCTTAAAAACTACTGAGGCTAGAGGGCTGCAAATTGGTATGTTAATCATCCACCCTCCAATTACCAATCATACCAAATTGCAGTCCTCTAGCCTCGGTAGTTTTTATCTTATTTAAGGTTTAATTTTGCAATATCTTGCGTCTGGCAACGATATAAGACAGGCCACCACCGGACCGTGGTTAAAGTTTCATGGGCCGCGGAAACTCGACTGCGTCGAAGTTCGGCACATTTTTTGCTTGTTTTCACTTATATTCGCTCAAGTCTGCCTCTCCCTCTGACTCTTGTGTCATTCAGAGGCAATTGTTTTAGTAATGCAATTCAATTTACCTGATAGTGGTTCCACAATTAATGCCAAAACACAGTACACCTGTTTTATTTCTCTCTCTCTCTCTCTCTCTCTCTCTCTCTCTCTCTCTCTCTCTCTTTTGATAGAGAATTCTAAAAGATGTCCTGTTATAAAAGCAATACAGTTCACCAGGATTTGACTCTACAATAAAACATGAACAATGTTACAAAGAGGAATGATTAATGTCGTAATGTCATATGCATGTAACTTAATTGATCCACAATATGTGGCTGCTTTTCCTGCTTAACTGTTACAAAACTCTCAACGGCTTTGATTAGAATACGGAGATACTTGCAATTCTAGAAATAGTTTTCCACAAGAATATGTATTTCATAAACTATTTTATGAATGCTAACGACATTTCTAGGAAAAATGCTTTAAACGGTGATAAGTAGCATTATGCTCAGTTACACAGTCGAACAGCGATTTCATGAAAACATTTAAATACCAGTAGAGTTCATCACTATACCAATATGAATATCAATAAGGTTTTTCTTGACCTAATTACTAAATTTACATTTAAAAATATAAGTTACTATAACTTCTTCGCTTTGAAGTCGTGTGATGTAGCATAAGTTTTCACGGCCAAGGGATGGCACTGGGATGAGTCAGGTCGAGTGGAGGGAGGATTGTCTTTGCCGAAGGATTGTGAGGTCCTGAGCTTGGAGGAAAGATTAGGGTGGAGGCGATGTCCCGCGGAAAAGGTGAAGTCAGGTTGACAGCTGGGCAGCCATATTGGTCGTGGCAAGAAGCTCTGGGACACTCACGGGAGTAAACCAGAGTGACCGACCTTCCTTGTCAGTCAGATCCATATTATCATTCGAGGCGGAAGTGTGGAGTTTTTCATAGCTAATTTTTTACAGAATGCCAAGCTCTTGTTCAGCATTTGGTTGCACAGCAAGATACAACAAGTTACAAGATCCTACTCGGACATTTCATCCCGGTAAGTGAATTTCAAATTATGCATTTCTAATTTCCATAATTTACTCATAGAATTAGTGTACAATAACGTCTAGTAAACCTTGGTGTATACAGCTTTTAAAAAAAATCCAGGTGGATATGTTCATGACCCTAAAAATGTGTACAATCATTTCCCCCTACATTTTCTTATTTAGGTACCTTTACAGACAATTCATTGGTTTTGTTGTAGCATGACAGAACTTTTTCAAGCCAGGTAAAAATAGCTAAGAATATTTAACTTAATAATAATAATAATAATAATAATAATAATAATAATAATAATAATAATAATAATAATAATAATAATAATAATAATAATAATAATAATAATTGATGTCGAAAATAGAAGTTTCAGAAGTAAGGGTTAGTGTGTGCGTTTAAATCATTGGACGGTTATTGTAAGTTGTTTTTACATGTGGACTAATCGTATGGTCAGTATAAGCAGCTCAGAATTTTTTGACCGAGATTAGCAGATGCCATAAAATTTGCCCAGGTGATTACTGTTTTGGTTTAAGCTCTGTTGACGTGTTGGCTTTGTATTCAACCGAACTCTTCAGAATTTTATATTTTGTAAGCCACCCGCTTTGTCGTCTTCCCTGCTGAGTTTTGATTAAAATAAAACGGAGATACTGAAGAAATTCGTTTTTCTTTCTTTCTTGAATTCTTTTTAGTTTCAACGAAATGTAAAAGAGAAAAATATGTATACATACATACACACGCACACACACACATGTATATATATATATATATATATATATATATATATATATATATATATATATATATATATATATATATATATATATTTATATATATGTGTGTGTGTGTGTGTGTGCATGCCTGTAACTACTTGATATACATATCAATCAAGTTGCAAAAGATTAAATAAAAATAAGCAACTGCTTTTACACATGGTGAGCAATAGAATTATAATTTGCTCACTCCACAACCCACTAGACCTATTTTACCATCTTTATCCTAATTTATATATATATATATATATATATATATATATATATATATATATATATATATATATATATATATATATATATATATATATATATATATATATATATATATATATATATATATATATATATATATACATATATATATATATATATATATATATATATATATATATATATGTGTGTGTGTGTGTGTGTGTGTGTGTGTGTGTGTGTGTGTGTGTGTGTGTGTGTTTTAAACTTATTATTAGGGTTTTTATGTTTTATCAGGAATATCTTTTAACTGGTTGTATCTCTTTTTACAGTTTTCCAAAAGATGAGGCTCTGAAGCAGGAGTGGGTTCGGAGGATGAGACGAGAAAACTTCACCCCAACGAAATATTCATTGATATGCTCAAAACATTTCCGTGAAGAAGACATAGATCGGACATCTCAGTCAGTGGTTCGGATTCGAAATGGTGCTGTTCCTCGTATCTTTGAAGCATTTCCGAAGCATCTCCAGGAAAATCATCCTCCAAAGAGAAAGGCGTCAACGAATCGTACTGTCACTGACAATTGTAATGATTCACCTGTATCAGTTGATGTGCTTCCTTTGCAACTTTCCCCTAATGTTCCGACAGAAGTGGAATCATTGAGAAAGGAAAACGAAACATTAAAACGTAAGCTTGATAACAGTGAGAGTGAACTTATTGCTTCTAAAAAGAAAATCAAAGTGCTTCAACAATCGAAGCGGCGTCTGGCAAAAAGAAATGCTGATTTGAAAAGTGTTCTATCAGAGCTTGAGAAAAAAAGGTTCATGAGTGAAGATAGCATAAATTACTAGAAAATTGTGCTGGTGGTGTTTCGGATCTTCTACTGCGACAAATTTATTAACAAAAGCAATTGCTGGAAAATATTTGAATGTAAGGTACCATTACGTTGGAAAACGACTAACTGCTAAGCTGCAAACTCAAGTTTCAGTGAAGAGTAGACAATCATACACAAAACTTATCCAGTTTAGCGGCCAATGATTTAATGTGAATTGCATGTTTTTTTTCTTTCTTTCTTTTTTCATGAGTAAAATGATCGTGCTTTAATTTCTTATGTTTTACCAGCACTATTGTAAATATTTCCTTAATAAACAACAGTAAATACTGGCGTATTTAGTGAAAAGTTTGAGTTACCCAAAGTGTCCCACTCCTGCTTCTTGCCACGACTGGGCGTGGCCGAGTACCTTTCAACCTGGCTTCACCCAGGAGTACGGCTTAATCCCCTCACCCCGTCTCCAGGCCAATATTCTACCTCTATGGTCCTGAGCAGCTCTGTGCAGTGCAGGGTCGCTCACTCGGCGGAACTCTTAGTCATGTCGTATTGTACTCCCTTCACGCAAGGCTGCAACCTGGTCATCTTACAACTGCCAGTAGTTTTCCCTAGTCAACTGGCCTCCCCTCCGTAAGTTTCCTTCATCTAGGCCTACGTGGGAATCTTCAAAGGAGTACCTAAATAATTCACGGCCGCCATTGGTCAAATCAACAGATTTAGGTTGGCGGTCCTACAGGAGATCGAAGTATTTTATTGGTCATGATTCATTGAGCACAAGCCCTATCTTCGTTTTCACTTTTGTTATGTACATGTAACTTCTTTGAAAGAAGATAACTGGCAAAAGTCACACAAGGAGGAGAGAGAGAGAGAGAGAGAGAGAGAGAGAGAGAGAGGAGAGAGAAGAGAGAGAGAGAGATTGGTTGATTGAATTAATATTGAATTATCTGAGAGAGAGATAAAGTAATTGAAAGTTAAGCCGAATAAGGAAACAAATATCTTTCACAATCAAAATATAATATTATTTACTGTGTGGATCTTCAAAAGAAATGCCCCTAATTCCAATCACACAGAGACATTCCAGTACAAGTACCACTCTCGTTCTCAGGCATCTCAACCTGAGCAAGGTAATGAACAACGCGCCTTCACCCGAGTGCATGGTCACAGAACTCTTACTTGACTGTGTATCCCCAGTGGTAATATACTGTATTAGATTCAGAGAGAATAAAGAATCAAATCGTAAAGAAAATTAACAAAGAATGAAAAACCCCAGAATACTGGATGATTCCGTTCTGTCAAAAAACCTTAAAATATTTTTACAAATAATATAAATATTTGGAACCTAATAAACGAAGGCATCCAATATTTGGATCAGAAATAAATATCTCTTCATGAATTATAAAATGTAAATGTTTTCATGAAATTAATACTGTATGTTTGTTGATTTTATTTTACCACTGGGGGATTAACGCTAAATCCTTTGAGCGAAAATCCTTATATGTATATTCCTCTACAGATAAAAAAAAATATATTTTTTGTGTGCGTAGTTCCAAGTTGCAACCGCTGAATAAAACACTGCATCGCATTGATTTTCTATAATATTGCTTTAAACACCTGCTTTTCTAGTAACAATGAGCTCACGCGCTTACAGGTTATATCTTTCATAAAACTTGGACACTTCAATAGACCAGGTTATCAGTCACCCTTAGCCCAACCCCTTTCTGCTAGCAACATTCAGATACCTGTGTCCTATGAACTGTTTTGACCCTTTCGATGATTCATTATTACTTAATAAAATGTAGCAGTATATTTCAGTAAAACAACAGGTGTTTGGAGGGGGTGATCCAACACGAACCACTTGTAGCTATTTATCTGTCCTCACTTGATTATGCAATTCCTTAAAATGAAGTACCTTTTATTTTTTTTTCGGTGTTTGCATCAACGTAAGGTAACAGAATCCCATGTAAGTTTCATGATGGCACCAGCTTTCTCTTTCATTTCGAGGGAATGGACCAGATTCGATCAATAATACCGCCTCTAAAAAAAAATTAATTTCAGATAGGTATTGGAAGAACCTGCCGCCCCTTTCAAGCTGCCTGCAGAAGATAAACGACGGTGGTCATGAATAACATGGTAAGTGAATGGGCATAACGAAGATGGTTTCCCAAGAGTTCCTAATTGAAATACAGCTCTACCACTAGAAACTGTGACAGTAGAATGTCCCAATTTTTCATATCGATTTACGGTAATGGCGAGCAACGGAAATCCTCTTATGTACAAAACTGGAAGCACCGATTAATTTTTACATATGGAAACAGAGGAATTATATTCATACGAGCTCCCATGTAATGAAATTTAGAGCTCAGGCTCTTATTAATAATGAAAATTTTAGACTTCTTTTTCGCCTCTAAACAAAGATTGAATTATCACCTCCATTCAGAGTTACAGCAGGATATGACTTCCTTAGCATCAGGTGATGAAGGGATACTTGCGCTATGTCCTGGAAGATCCTGCGTCGTGTCCTAGGTAGAAATGTTCAATTTTTCCCCCTTACCTTCTAAATTCTCATGAAAATAATATCTAGAAACCACCTTTAACATGTTTTCCCGGATAGCATGTAAGAGACAACAAAACCCTTTCCATTAGTGCTACATAAGACTAAATGAATAAAAAGACCTACGGAAACCAAGCTCCTCCATTTATCTAGTTGCAGTGAGAGGAAGACGTTTTACAAGAAAACAACTGTAAAGTCTGCCATTGTTTTGTACTAGTTCTCATCTCACTTATTAATTAACTCTGGGTGACAGCTTATTTATCTTTTCCTTAACACACACACATTTCATTCTAGTATCATAACATACTCCAAGTGTTCTGGGTGGAGTTTATTATACGAAAGTCAGCATTCAGCAGAAAAACAAAACCAGAATACAAAAACTGAGATGGTCCAAATCTCTTGGAAGCAGATTTCTCCTACTATTTTTACACATATGAACAAAATACTATGACATTATGCCATTTATTGATAGCCCCTCATATAAACAGGAAGAATTTCTTTGTAAATCTATGGTTAAATTCTTCCTCATAAAACTTGGTGAAAGTTGGATAAAATCCGAAGCTGTCTAGACCTTATCACCCTTACGCTAGCGAAAACAGTCTTGTTTCTGCATTTTAGTCCATCCCAAGGTCTTATGACCTCTCTCATTTCATACAATCTAACGCTAGACAAAACGTCTTTCAAATTCACAATAAGTTTTGAGAAATGTTGAAAAAATGAAAACTATTCATTCGGATACGGACCCATATAAAGCCTAATGAACTCTTCATAGTCTCACCGTTTATCTTTCGCAGAATTTCATTGAAATGTTTTGAAATAACTTTTAGCAGTTAGTTGAATGAGGAAACCAATAGACACCGGTACATACACCTTATGCTTCTCATCTCTAATAGATACAGTTTACTGGTTGTTGGTTTTTCTTCTCCTCAAAGGATAATTTTTACTCTTCATAAAACATGAACGTTTAGGGTGCTGGACAGATCTTTGACCATCCAACAAGTTAGGCAATTGCCACATGACATAATTTAATTGTTTATGTGAATGAAAACGTTCTTATCTTTTGACACTGATGGTCATACAATATTTCAGTTAATAATCACATTCTCAAAGCACTGTAGGTTTAAGTTGTAATAATTGTTTTTCTTTTCCTGTCAGAATCTAACCACTTGAGCAAACACATGGACGGCACAGCCACTCAAAGACTCTTTGGTATCACTTTCCCTAATCTAGAAATTAACTAAGCATGCAAACGGTGGGAGGCTTTGGCGCAGAAGAGAGGTGTGGGGTCCAAGGTGGGACATATAGTGACAAAGGGAAAGAGAGATACATGTGGGATGGAGATCATGGGGGAATTTGGAAAGGCATCTTGATAAAACGTAAAGAAAATAAATTATAGTAGAAGGAAAATGGGCCACTAAGTCCCGTGTACGTTTTAGACTTACCTTGGGTATCCAGAATGATCACCTCTTTATGAGTTGGGGTCCCAGAATTGGTGTCACTTGGCATGACACAAGTGGTGGCCTCTGTGAAGTAGAGCGGAAATATAAGTCCACTTGAAATGGCTCCTAATAGTGGAATAGCCCAATGTCATTGGTCATACTTTTCTGGAGTGGCCCAAGGTCACCTCAGGGCAACTTTCACAAGATGGCAGCAGCTGTGTGTGTGTGCCTAAGAGCAAAGAGATGTTGGCAGCAGAGATTCTGAATGGGTAAAAGGAGGGGTTATTGAGGGAGAGAGATGCTGGATTGGGTGTCATTGCACCCCATTGCACTGGTCGGGCATCTTACTGTGAATTCAGTCACTAGGTTAAGCCCAGTGGCCTGTAAGGATATATATATATATATATATATATATATATATATATATATATATATATATATATATATATATATATATATATATATATATATATATATATATATATATATATATATATATATATATATATATATATATATATATATATATATATATATATATATATATATATATATATATATATATATATATATATATATATATATATATATATATATATATATATATATATATATATATATATATATATATGTCAATGTGTGTGTGTGTGTGTGTGTATTGTCATAATAAATCTTCAGCAAAAATACTAATGAAATATATAAAATGAACAAGTAAATACAAACTAAAAGGGTGAGACGAAAAATAACGAAAAATTAAAAACACAAACATAAAAATATGAAAATAAAACTAAGGTGAAATGTAAACAAACTACCACTCACAAAGTAAAATATTTAACGACCTAATTGAGTATCCACTATGAAATTACATGATAACTAGTTGAATACCAGACGAGTTGTTGTTCAATTTCGGCTTCATCTTTTTAATAGTCAGCGTCTCTGAAATTAAAAGGTCCAGTCTATTTGAACAAAAGACAGTACCCGAAAATCCAGGTCAGTGAAAGGATGGTCCTGTGCTAAACTGTGTTCTTTAATGGCAGAAAAGGGTGGTTTGGAAAGGGGAAACCTAGTTCTAATAGAAAGACCTCTGTGTTCCAAAATTCTGTCTCTGAGCCAGCGGGAACTGGATCCCACGTATCGCAGACCACACTGCGAACAAGTGAACAAGTAAACGACACAGGAATTAAGGTCCACAGGCAGAGTAGGTTTCTCTCTCAAAAGTGATCTTATTGTAAAGGATTACAGAAAACAAACCGGAAACTGATTTGAGGGAAACAATGCTTAAGTATTTCTTGTAACTTTTTCGGACCATATAGCTACTATGACCAAGGTAAGGCAATTTAATGTACTTTACATCTTTACTAGCAGTACTGTACACCGGTCTGGGACAAAACTTTTCATTTGAAAAATTTGTCAGAACTTTGTAAAATACAAAAATTGGATATGAATTTTCAGAAAAATAATTCTGGAGGAAAACCATATCTTGATGAAATAAATTAAAATCACAACAAACATTGTAGGCTCTATTTATCAAAGTGCGTATTGAGTTCATCTTATACAACTTTGGCGAAAAACTGAGGTAATTCAATCCCAAGCCAGTAAAAGTACTTTTCCTATAAACAGAGGTCTCAAATTTGCCACTATTTCTGTATACCTGTACATCTAAAATGACAACTTATTATCCTGTTCCGTCTCACAAGTAAAAGAAATGTTAGGAGTGACGAGAATTAAAATATTCAAAAACAAATCAACATGTGATAATTCCTTAAACACAAGGAAAGTATCATCTACATACCTACGGTAATACAAAGGTTTGAAAGCACTAGGGCATTCAGACATCCAAATCCTTTCACAATAACCCATGAAGCAATCCGCATATACAGGTCCAAGGGAATTTCCATAGCTACTCCATCTATTTGATTATATAATTTACCATCAAAAGTAAAAATGCCATCAGCAGTTGCTAAATGTAATAATTTTGCAAGTCTATTTTATTAAGTCCAAACACTGATAAATGGTTTTCACATATAGTATCAAGAATAATGTCGGTTGTTTCTTTTAGTAGGATATTGGTGAAAAGAGAGGTTACATCGAAACTAGCCATTACAACATCTTGGTTAAAATTGAAAGAGCATTTTAAATGTAGATATTGCGAGTCACATTTTGAAATTAGAAGACAAACTAAATAGGTTGCTTAGAGGTCTGAGAGATAAGATTGGGGAAGCTACATATAGCTCTTTATTTGCTTCAGGGTCTAACCCTGGTTATTTGTATGGTCTACCTAAGGTACATAAAATAGAAACCCTTTAAAACCTATTATTTCCTCAATTGGTACTTTTAGTTATAACCTGTCTAAGTTTTTAGTTCCAGTTTTAAACCCTCTAACTTTAAGTGAATTTAACATCTGTAATTCTTCCAAATTTTTTTAAAGAATTATGCTCTTTCAATTTTAACCAAGATGTTGTAATGGCTAGTTTCGATGTAACCTCTCTTTTCACCAATAAGATTTAAAGGAAGAGGAATAAAGATAATAAAAAAATACGTACATTCACTCATCATGCGAAAATCGAATGGTTAGTAATCGTCCGCATTAGCTGTTCCAACTTTTCATTGTATGCAATTCATGAGCATTGTTTCCTTGATACTTAGAAGTTGACAGTCTTTTACAGTGAGGCGATTAAACTTTAACAGTGAACTAAAGCGAAAACAGTCGAAAACATCAAAATATTATCAGGCTTAAACAATTTTTTTTCAGGCCACATGTTATGATATTGATGATAATATTGTTTATATTTAAACGAAGAAAGAACTGACGCCTATCCGATGATTCTTGTTTCATGGATTTATATATATATATATATATATATATATATATATATATATATATATATATATATATATATATATATATATATATATATATATATATATATATATATATATATATATATATATATATATATATATATATATATATATATATTCGTCATTACTCTAATTTACGGCAATTAGTCTGGTAATAACAGGTGATAAAGTATTTATATATAATACTATAATAACTGCCTATCATTTCCTGCATAATTATAATAGTTCATCTCAGAGAACGACGCCTTTCTTTTGAGTTACATGAAATAAACTGCAGTTGAGTTACTGTCATTTTCCCTCTATCTCTCATTTTAGTTCTTTTTCAATCCCAGCGGTTAAATGCATAATTTTTCCCTTCTTCGTCTAGTTCCATTTATATTTAACGTCATCTTCTGGTCACTGTTCCTCTAAATTCTGATTTTTTTCTCGTGCCTCTTTGTCTCTAAACCCATTATTTTTTTATTATTCAACTTGTTCATATTCTGTAACTGGGGAACTTTGATAACCATGTTGAATGGATGTTGCAATATTATTTTAAATAAAAAATCATAACTTTATCTCAAGTTTCTCATTCATACAAACATCGAATTCAAAGTCTTAATATATCTATAAAAAAAACTGTGAATCTTTTTTTAGTGAAAGCGAGAATGATCGACATAAAATCCAACTGAAGTTCATATATCCAATAATAAATTTTAGTATATATATATATATATATATATATATATATATATATATATATATATATATATATATATATATATATATATATATATATATATAATATATATATAATATATATATATATATATATATATATATATATATATATATATATATATATATATATATATATATATATATATATATATATATATAATATATATATATATATATATATATATATATATATATATATATATATATATATATATATATATATATATATATATATATATATATATATATATATATATATATATATATATATATATATATATATATAGAGAGAGAGAGAGAGAGAGAGAGAGAGAGAGAGAGAGAGAGAGAGAGTCAAGTCTTAATTGAGACGTCAACAACTACGTTTAAACCTATGCAAACCTGATATGAAATCACTTATCCAAATTCACTGATAGAATCTACTGCAAACTGGAATTAATTAAACGACTGAGACACCAACACAGGATTCCTGGACTACTCGCAGTGGACTTGATTAATTTGCTGTTGATAGATATGTAATATATCCTTATTTGTTTTTGTTTTTTTATTAGCTAAAGGGAAATAGAGCAGTGACTTCCAAGGTTTGATAAATGGACACCTAAAGACATATTACATGAATTTCATAAAGGGGTAATTTACTCATCCCCACAGAGCATTCAAAGGCATTTATCAATGCTATGTGACACTGTAGGTAGTGTTAATAGTTATAATAAAATCAGCCGATTCCGAAGAAATATGATAGTTTATCCTTCTTTCCCCATTAGCCAATTGACAAGTGGATATTTAACGTAAAAGGCTCATATGTCAGGTCATGTGTCAGCTTGAAATGTCAAGGTATTGACATTTGTAAAAAGTAATTTTTAAAACTGACCTCTGATATTTATGAATTTTTATTTTTTTATTTTTCTTTAAAATAAAAAAAAATGCTGGAAACCAAATGTCATTAGACCTTTATTTCGATATCAAATATTTGCATAATTGTTACGAGTAGAAATTTACAATGCCATGCATCATTTTCTAGTTTGATTGTGAATATCACATTTTACTAAGCTTCTTTTTCTTTCACTTAGTGCATCATTTTCTCTAAGATATAATCTTGCAGGTTTTGGATAATTTCCTTCATATGAGAAGGAGCTGCATTCTTGAAACAAATCACTTCTCTCTCTCTCTCTCTCTCTCTCTCTCTCTCTCTCTCTCTCTCTCTCTCTCTCTCTCTCTCTCTGCTCTGAAACTTTAATGTTCAAATGCATAACTAACGAATGATACCGGCAACACTGACCTGTATTGTTATGTTGCCAGATACACTAAAAGTAGTCCATCGTTCACTCAAACACAATAACACAGTTTTTTTATTGACGTTAGCCTACCTAACGAACCACAAAAATGCAGGTCTCTTTTTTTCTCTCATTTATTAAATATCGTCATTATTGCTCAACGACAAAACATAGCGAATTTATTAGTCACATGTTCCTATACGAATATGCATTTAATAGCAAATAATGTCTTCACAGCTCCACTACCTCGTAGTTTTTTGTATACACTTAAGCCTAACATCCTGCAGGAACTAAATATATATATATATATAAATATATATATATATATATATATATATATATATATATATATATATATATATATATATATATATATATATATATATATGTGTGTGTGTGTGTGTGTGTGTGTGTGTATGTGCGTACGTATGTATATGTGGTGTGTGTATAATCTACTGGCCACTTGTAACCGGACACTTTGGTAATTGTAATACTGTAACCCGTGTGCCCTGTTTTCGAATTCTTCACACTTTCTGGATATGCCCGTCACTACAAAGCCAGCCTGAGATCCATGTGCAAGGGCAGAAGAATTTCTGACGTGCGTTGCAGGATATGAATTTCTTTACAAACATACCCAAAAAGTGTGACGAATTCGAGAAGCTACGACGTTGTTGTGGTTGTTACAATTACACACACACACACACACACACACACACACACACACACACACACACACACACACACACACACACACATATATATATATATATATATATATATATATATATATATATATATATATATATATATATTTATATATATATATATATATATATATTTATATATATAAATATATATATATATATATATATATATATATATATATATATATATATATATATATATATATATATATATATATATATATATATATATATATATATATATATATATATATATATATATATTAGAGAGAGAGAGAGAGAGAGAGAGAGAGAGAGAGAGAGAGAGGAACTATTCTAAAAGACTCGGCATGAATCGTTGTTTCTGAATTACTCATGGAAAAGGAAACACAGAAACGCGTGATTGGGCCATGTCAGCCGTCCGTTTGATACCCTGGATAATGGACATGAATAACTAGGCTAACAAGTTTCTTACGTTGATGTTTTGCTGTCCTTTCTGTTATTTACTTATTTCATAATCTTTCCTTCTTTTTTTTGTTGGAGGAGCATATCAGAATTTCGGGTGCAGTTTTCATTTTTTTTTTCTTTAATCGTTTGGATTCAACGGCAAATCTAATGCGTAAGCACCTGGTTCAGCATCTCCTGAAGCTGTAATTAAGCAATAGCTGCTCTCTCTTAGAATTTGAAACGTAAAGTTGCTGAATCCTTTGCAAGTCTTATGGAATTTAGTTGCAAACGGCAGAGCCTTCAAAGTGAAGGTTTGATAGAACCGTTTCATACGTCACCTCATATAAAAGGGAATACCTGGACACAGTGGAAGGGTCGGGTGGACATGCAGACTCTGCAAGGCGTTCCGAAATGCTGCAAACAATTAAAAGCAGACACTCCCCTGCCAAACAATATTCAACTTCCTCATTTTTTCTACCTCCTTTTCTCTTTTCTCCCCTACCCTCTCCTAACACACACACTCTCTCTCTCTCTCTCTCTCTCTCTCTCTCTCTCTCTCTCTCTCTCTCTCTCTCTCTCTCTCTTTAATTCTTTATTTATGACTCTTGAGACTTGGAAAGATATATATAAGGGAACATTTTCCTTTTGGATTAGCCATTCTCGTAGAAAGAATTAAACTTGGTTTCAGTTCACGTTTTTATGTTTAGTTCATTTCTTCAGACTTCAGTTTCACATTGGCACTGTAGGTGCCTGTGGACGTAAGACTCTTCGTCGAAGAAAACCGTATCAACATAAGGGAGACGTCTGTAATGTTATTCAGGTAAAGGCTGAATTTTTCTGCAGAGTTTGCAACTAATAGGTCGTTACTGATGTTTGTGATTAAAGAGCTTGGAATATTAGTCACGGTAAATTCTTGTCCCGTCTCCTTCATGTCTTGCAGTGTCTAAGAGTTCTTTAGAACTTACCATGAGTGGTATCACCTTTCATTTTAGATTCATTTCTATTCATTATATATAATGAACTCATTCTATTTCAGATCCTTGCCCTTCTCATTGATCGACTGAACCTTTTAACTGCTAAGAAATTAATCAGTTCATTGACTTGTTGTCTTCACTTATTTCTTAAATAAGGTTGAACTGAGAAAAGCAAAACATTATGCCAGTAGACTTGACTGCGACCCCGTTCTGTCATCAAGGTAACATACACGGTTGGCCTCCAGGATTTTTAGAACAGGCTTAGTGAGGGAGAGTACTGACTCTGACGGATTTCATTGTCAAATTTTAATTAATAGGGAGCGTCTCACGGAGCGTCTTCCAGTCTTTCTGTGTTGTTTTTTCCTAAAAGTCGGCATAGGGGGCTGTGGAGAAGTGATATTTCTAGCAGCTCCCCTAAAAGTAGCCATTTTACATCTCTTTCAGGTGCGAATGTATGCAAATCAGCCGGAATGCTTACAGTTTACTGTCTCTCCTCAAGCCTCTACAAAGCGTCTTATACTATAATTATATCAAGGTGACTGCTTTCAAGTGATTAAGTTTTAACTTTAGCATGCATGAATTAGTTGTGCAGCACCTGCAATTGTTTATACTACTTTGTGTAACTTTAATATGAAATTTATTTTAGATTTTCTCTTAAGCAATTTTGTAAATTTTACAACAGTTATAATCAGTTTATGTCAACATAAGGATGCATGCATAGAAGCCAGGACAGGTTTCTGCCTGATAGGGTAGATACCAGACTTAGCTAAAAGGAAATACAATTTCACACAATCTAAATGCCCTTATAACATTGTGCATCACAGATATTAGTGTGATTACTCAGCTGGTGAGTGCCATGATACTTTGCTAAGGCGATGGTACTGTGGCACTGGTGTAACAAGGTCCTAGTGGCTCTGTAATATACAATTAATTTCCCTTTGGAAGACTTCAAGTTTTCCACACAAGCAATTGCGTGGAAAGGAAGGTCAGTGACTTGTAGTGCCAGGAGGTGTGGCAGATGGTACTCTGCATTGGGCAGAGTGTGATGCAAAGTAAAAGAGTGATGCAAGGAAAAAGGTGAGTTGTTACAAGGAGGAAAATTCATTTATAAATTGTTAAAGTTCCAAGAAGAAAATGTTTAAATATTACAAAGAAGTGATAGTAAGGGAAATGTCCTGGCATCCTACTCTGGTTTGGGTGCCAAATTACTTGATTAAAGTGGAGCACTGTTCCATATGGCCATGACTGCCAGGAGAGCTTGGTGGCCTTAGTAGGCTACCTGGATGTTCTGTGCCGCTGACTGTTCTTCCTCGAACTTCTCTTAGGTTAATGGTTCGATGAAGGAGGTGTCGGTGGAACTGTCTAGGGGAAGGCACTGGAGTGCTACCTACTCCAGCTGCTGCGACAACCGAAGCAAGGGCGGTGCCAACAGTCTCTACCATTTGCCGTTGCAGTTCCTTGATCTCTGAGATGTTAGAGAATTGTCCACCAGAATCGTATCTTCTGAGGACTGGGCAGGAGAGTAAGAAGTAGTTGTGGGCATGAGAGATTCACAGGTTACAATGACCAACTCAGGCACGGGTCGTGAGGCCACGCCAGAGGGTGAGCTTCCACTGTGGTCAGGAGAATCTGGAAGGGACCTGGGCAAACTTCGGGTTGGCTCTCTTACCAACACTTGTAGCAGGGCCAAGCTGGGAGAAGAGAGGTGGGCAAGACTGGGATCTCCTGAAGGGAGATCTATGGTGTGCTCTGGCACTGGCACTAAGGCAGGGCCAGGCACAGGAATTAAATTTGGGAATGGCTCAAGTGGCCCTGGCAGGGATTTTGAGGCAGGCCTCAGGGGACCATTAGTGCTTGATAGAGACTGAGGGGGCATTACCCCTGAGTTGGCTTGAGTTAGGTGGGAACAGAGAGTCATGTTCCAGGAGGAGGTCATATCCTCCAGAAAGGTACTTGGCTACTGCAAATGTGTGAGTCTTGGTTCTGTGGAGCCTGGTTACCATCAAACGAACTTTTGGGAGAGTCAGTTTTATATGATTGATACTCTCTATGGTGACAGGCTTTTGTTTTTCAATTTTAGCCCCATAGGGGAGCTTGTCTTCCCATATCAGAGAGAGTTGCAAGCCAGTGTCTTCAAATGCCTTGATCTGTTGTGTGTGGTAGTGACCTCCAGGAGGTGTGTGTGTGTGTGTGTGTGTGTGTGTGTGTATGTGTCAGACAAACTATGCAACTTTTCAAAACAATATTAATAGTTATTTGCCATCATGATTATATTGTAGTGTCGACATAATGCTGTTATGGACCCAGCCACAGATATCATGAGTCTAATATCTCCTCTAGAGGCAGCAACAGCATCATGAGAAGGAACTCACAAGGGGAGTCTCTAATGAATGATCTTATCCTCACGCTGGCAGTTAAGGGGGAGGTAGATGTGGAAGAGAAGGGGAACAGGCAACATAGACAAGGGTATAGATGAGGAACAGTTAATAAAAGTGAAAAATGAGAGAAATAGAAGGGATAAAAGAACTTAAAAAATGAGATAGAAGAGAAATAGATGAAAGAGTAACTGAAGAAAAACCGACATGGAATACCAAAAGGAGAATTATACAGAGGAAGAA
The DNA here is from genome assembly GCF_040412425.1 of Macrobrachium rosenbergii. NCBI lineage: Eukaryota > Metazoa > Arthropoda > Malacostraca > Decapoda > Palaemonidae > Macrobrachium > Macrobrachium rosenbergii. The sequence continues at coordinate 59,617,937 of NC_089782.1, read as the reverse complement.
TAGATGGAGAAAACAAAAAAATATAAAGTTTTCTATTAATAGTTATGTTGTTTATGGTGGTCATACTATGCATATAGATTGAAAGTAGTATTTCAATATTTTTGAATTTCGAAAGTTAACAACAGACAAAACTTCCATCTATGGAATTTTCTTTTGGAACTGGGGAAGATAATTGATGTTGCTTGGATTGATCAGAGGGAGGCAATGCAACGGCTCCCCTTTTAGATCGGTACTGGGATTCCAGGTGCCCTTTGCTTTTGCAGTGAGTGCATATAGGAGGTTTAGAAGAGGGCTAATTCTTTGGTTTGACTGGCACTGAGGTGTGACCAAGAGGAGTTATCTTCTGACTCAGGGAACTGGCAGAAGGATGAAAGGTTTCCCAATCATCAGCTATAAGACAGCACTCAGCAAAGTGTCTGGGGATGTTTCTCACTTAGGTAGGTAGCTAATGAACTTGGGGCATAATAAAAGAAATCCTCCAGCTACATGCGCTGTAGAAGGTCCTCAAAAGTTTCAATTTTGAGAGCATCCAGCTAGCGCTTAACAACCCAATTTTTATGGTAGGCCCAATTGGCACTAGTTTGTCCTGCTTCTTTGGGTAGGCTGCACCAATGTTGTCTCCAACGTCGTTCAGGAGTAATTTCATGCTCTTTGATGACCACCTTTCTGACCTCTTTGAGGTCTTCTTTCTAAGGAGCGGAAAGCAACCAATCCCTTACTGCCTATGTGTTTGGCAAGGATCAAAGAGATCTGTGCTTTGCTGGGGTCGTAGTTGCTGAAGACTCCTTCCATTTGTTTTGAGCCATGCCTTGGGTTCTGTATCGTTCCACTTTGGGATTAACGAGGTTACGCTGTTGAAGGTGGAATGTGGCGTTGCTGGAGCTAGATGCTCAGCCCTATGTTGGGTGAGTGCCATGGCACTCACCTGGCGAGACCTTTCAAGCGCTAGCTCATGGTTTCACTGGTCCTCCCTTTCTCATCTTTCCAATTCAGCAAGAGTCCTTTTCACCTAGGCCAAGGCTAGTTCAAACTGTCTTTGTTTCTCCTCCCATTCAGCAGCAGCTTCCTTCTCCTCTCTCTTCTTCTCAGCAGCCACGACCAGTTCTTGGACCCATGTGGGCAATTGCTCCCCCTTAGGTTCACCCCATTCCTGACTTCCAGGAAGTTCTTGTAGTCTTCAGCAGAAATATTGCTGTGGTTGTTGTGGGCCTAAGGCTCCAAGTAAAGGTGTGAAGCATGTAGGTGGTGGACCATACAAGCAATTGCACAGAGTGGAAATGGCACTCTGCTTTTGGCAGGATGTGGTTATGCAATGGTTTAGGCCAATGGGTAGCATCACTAGTAATTGGGAGTACCCCTTGGTGAGGTGGCACTGGCACTAAGTGTGATAGTCGCTCTGGAGAACTAGTAGGTGGTTCTGCAGGGTGGAAATGGATTGCACTGGTTTGGATGCTAATCTTATGAATACGGGGCAGTGCTCCCTAATGAAATGGGTGGCACTGGAAACGTTCCTTGGAGTAAGTAGGTGGCACACAAGGTCCCAGATGGGTTACCTTAAGTGTAAATAAGGTGAATGATACACTGGTGGCAGTTGGTGCCTTGAGGCACAGGTGCAGGTTGTGTTATGATACATGGTAGTGGTGGTGGCATTTAAGGTTCTGTGGTCCAGAGGGCCAGATATGTGGCACTCACAGCGTGGATGGTTGTGGAAACACAGTGCAAACTTGATAGGAAGTACAAAATCTGCAGGCACTCAAAATGTGGTGAAACCACTGGGCCAGTTATGCAATAAGCTCACTGTTGTGAACAGTGAAGGTGTGATAAATGATTACCGACAATGTTCAGGGTAAAAGCACAGTGCAAGGGGAACAGGAAATGGAATGAGATAAAATATAAGATAAATGACCTAACTCTCTCCACCTCAAAGGACCTTATTTCCTTAAGAGACGATCCTTGGCTGCAGAATAAATGGGCTCTCAGACGAGTGGGGACTTTACACTTGGCACTTTACGGTAGCTCTTGGATGGCGGGTGAATCGGCCAGACAAAAAGGGTGAGTGGATGCTGGGTGACAAGGAAGTGCACAGTGATATGTCATTGTGTCAGTGATCTGTCTGCTTCTGCTGTTATTGATCCCAGGTCATCCTTATATGACCTCGCTTTACTGCCAGTGTTCACCGCCCTGGGCAATTCAGGTGTCCTGTCAGTCGAGGGCGATTCCCATTAATCCTGCTGCAGGCCATTCACGTGGGTGCCTGAGAAAGATTCTGTCTGGGGAGATGAGTCTTCAGCCAGTAAAGTCTTAAAACAGATTAAGGTAGGTGCTTTGGAGAGGCTTAGCGAGAGAGAATACTGACTCTGACGAATTTCATCGTCAAATTTTAATTAAGAGGGAGCTTCTTGGAGCATCTCCTGTCTCTCTATGTTGTTTTTTTCTAAAAGTCAGCATAGAGGGCTGCAAAGAAGTGATACTTCTAGCAGTTTATATACATATACACACACACACACACACACACACACACACACACACACACACACACACATATATATATATATATATATATATATATATATATATATATATATGTTATGCAGTGAATAAGTATGAGATTCACTGATCGGGATTATGAAAGAGAGAGAGAGAGAGAGATGTTGATAGTTTAAAATGATGAGCCATGAGACCAAGTAAATTGAAGTGTAACCATAACAAACCTCCAATATGTGGGAAAGGAAGTTAGAGGATGGGTTACTTATGAAGCAGAAAAGGTCAACAAAAATTGACCTGATTGTCATTGCCAAAAGTGGGAGTTAAGATTGAACCATTAAGAGTAAAGTAGATGTCCTCAAGGAGGCGGAGTTTTATTCAACATAGGTCCAGAGTTCATTCTGATCAATTTTTAGCCAGAGTTATTTTGAAAACCAATTGGGTAGGATTTGTGTCACTCAACTCTCTTAACATCAAGAAATTTCTAAGTCCAGTGTGGCTGGCCGTGTGAAATAGTTTAGTGTTAGATAAAACTTATGAAAAACCGTGCCGAATACTTACCCCCTCCTGAAAAGTAGAAAGTATTAATAGACACTTTCAACTAACGTTACAGAGTCCCCTGCATTACTATCAAGTGAAAGTCAACAGACAGAAACGGAGTCATTCATATGTGGTGGCATGATACAACAAGAGAAAAAGTGCACGCGCAACAAATAATTGGTGGCAGTTTTGAGAGGATTTAGCCCAAGCGCACATTTGAAAAACATTAAAGTTCTGCGACCCTAGAGAAATTTAGAAACTGAGCAGTGGCGGTAGCTAAAACTAACTCTCAATTTAACAGCGCAAAATAATCTCAGGCAGGTCTTCAGCACACTAGAAACACTAATACAACATCAACACTGTAGCAGAAGAGCAAGCAGAGCGAAATATTCCAGAAGCAGTGAATCTTTTGCGTGCATTCGAATGAAAAATTGACAACAGTAAATCTCTGCCTAGTTTGACTTCTAACATTCGCATAAGATCAACCAGAAATTCAGTTTTAATAATTATATGACCATAATAAAGAACAATAGCAATAATCACGGCATAGAACAGCGGTGATTTTTATAAAGTATAACGAAATTTGAAAAGCGGCAACTCGAGGACAGGTCGCCTCGAGTCAGCGCTGAATGCAACAAGTGCAGGAAGACCAAAACAAACTGTGTTGGCGGACGTGTGAAATTAAGCTAATATCTCGTCAGTTCAGTGAACTTTTCTATCATCTCGGACTTAAATACGAAATTCCCAAATTTTTTGAGTCGCTAAAGGAGACTTAGCGAAAAGTAAGCGTGCAGAGCAGTAACGACGACGGCGACGAAGATAGTGAAATGTCGGGCGATAAAGTTTAGAAGTCAGCACGTTGATAACCGCCTCTCGAAAGGGAAGTGACGCCTTCAATCAACAATTTGGAAGGGATTCCAAATTTTTTCTTCGACAAATTCAGCAAGTACGGACTGGAAGTCGGCCGAGTGGTGCCGAATTATCGCTGGATGCTAACGACAAATTGCGCTCATAGTGCAATCAGCCTTGATCTTCAAGTGCAAAGGTGACACGAAGCTATTGAATAGTAAACATTCATTCCTAGTATCGGGAATTATCAAGAGAATTTTTTTTCTCATGAATTAAATTTTTTTTTTTGTGCGTGAAATTTTTATATAATTATTTTTCCCTGCAGTGCGCAAATAATTTTTTTACATAAATAATTTAAGTAAATTATTTTTCTTTTCAATAATATTCTGAATAATATTTCCTTATTGTTGTACGAAGGAAATAACTTTTTCTTTCATATTTAGTAATTTTTTTTTACGAAATAGAAATTTTTGTTCACTTGGTGATAGAGACAATTTTGTTTAAATTATACTATCATAATAATTTCTTTTTGTTATACACTTGGCGCAGCATTTTGCAGTGGAACCCAAACAATTGTATACATAAATACTAATATCAGACTTTTTCAGATTGTGAGAGTCCTATGAAGGAATGAGTTAGGAAAAATTTGAATTTTCTTTGTATAGAGGGATACAGTCAACTCAGCAAACATGCAATTGAAGTAAGTACCTGCTTCTCAAATTTTTTCATTCATTTTTTCATTCTTGGAATCACTGAATATTTTATGAGTTAATATGAATGAATCTTTTGATAATTGCCCGACTAACAACAGACAGAGCGAAGACCAGACTCCATATAACCTAAGACCTGTTACCTGAACGACTTTCTAGACCAATTGATCCTAGTAATACTAGACCCGAACGTTCTCGTAGTCAAAGGTCCCCCATAAGTTTACGAGTGCTAACCCTTCAGTTGTAACCACTAACCCAATAACTTCCATTGTACCTAGAAGTACAACATGGCGCAAATACTGCGTAATCACCAAGCCACTAGATTTTATTAGAGCAGTGGAGCCAAGTAATGTAGATAAAGTAGATTAGAAGAATATGGTGTAAATCGATGGATAGCAGACACAGAAAGCAGAATTTCAGCTGCTGGTATCACAGATGAGAGAGAAAGAAAATAGATGAAGCACTCTTGTATGTTAGTATGGACTTGTGGTGATGCATACAGTTCTTCATTCAGTAATTTTACAGGAATATTACTCTGTTTAACGAATTTAGAAGCAGTGCTTACAATTTTGGCAACCAAGAAACTAAAGAAGAAGATCTACATGGTATAACTGGAACTCCATCATCAGAAATATGAGGTAATCACTTATTTTTAGCCACTAGAAGTAGAAGAAGCTATAGATAGAGTGACGACAGATATGAAGCTGTAGGAATTGTTGTTGGAAGGAAGGATGAATTTGATGGTGATGAAACAGATTTAGCTAGTATATCAAAGGTACTTAGATATATGTCCTTAGGACCAATCTACGATGCTTTGGGTAAGGAAGAAGAGTAGCTTTAAAGAAGTACTGTGATAGGAAGCCAAATGATGGGTGTACAAACTTTGATGTACATAGAAAGGAAAGTAAAACAGAATTCATCAAGTAGTAGTGCCAGATTTTACGGGAACCGTAGCTAATTGGAAACCAAAAATAGCAATCAGTCCAATAGAAACCAATCCAGGGCAAGCTAGGTCTAGGTATCAGGAAATAGAAATTCGTTTGATAGAAATGAATTAGAACAACAATAGGAGATTTAATCAATCAAATAGAAACAATCAAGGTAGGCAGCCAAATAGAGTCAACAATGGGAATACCACTGAAAATAACAGTGGAAATAACAGGACTCCTGGACAGGGGAGCTAGTCAAGGCCAAAATTCAGAATAATAGGCCACAGTTCAATGAAGGCAGAGACAAGTTGTGAAGTGTGGTTATAACAACCATACAACCAGAATTGTAGAAGAAACAAATGGTGTTCGAATTGCAATAAGACAGGACATTTGATCCAAAACTGTTGGTACAACAAACGGGAAATTCTCAGGTCTCAAAATAACCAAAGTATAATATAATAATTTTTACTAAGTGTTAAGTAAAATGTTCTAATGCAATCACTAGAGGTGCAGCAGAAAGGTCCATCCTTACAGAAAGAAATAGTGACATTGAATAAGGATGTGTCCCCAACAGACATTACTCGAGTAATGAAATAGTGTTTTCTGTTGGGAATTTTAATACGTGTCGGGAAGAGTTGCCTATCATACAAATGCACTTAGAAGGTGTACTGAGTTCCATGTGTTGGATACAGGCAGTACTGTAGGTATCATAGATAAAGGCACTTTAACAAAACATATAGGTTGTGAGCTTTCCCAAATGAAGAGAGAATCTATAGGACCATAAAGGGGATCGCTGGAAAGCAAATAAGGGCTAGGCAATGTCAATTTAGAGATAGAAATTCTAAATCATTATACAGGGGAAGAGTTCGTGGTGTTGGAAGAAATATTTTCCAGCTCAGCTCTATTTTCCTTCAGGCTATAAAGATGTGGAATTGCACTAGATTGTAGCAATGGAAGATCACTATCAAGGGAAATTGATAGAGGAAATGTTTGCTCTCTTGAAGAGAGGAACAGTTCCAGATAAACGATCACTTTACCTGGAGACAGCCTCTGTCTGAAGAAGTAGACATCCAACAGATAGAAATAGAATTTAATGCTAACCAGATGCAGGACAGTGTGTGAAATTCAATGATAGAAGAAATAGGAGAAGATAGACAAACTACTGCACAAAAAGCCTAGAAGCCACTCAGGAGGAATTCTCAGATAGCAATTATGAACCTGATAACTCAAGTGCACGACAAGTAGATACCTCCGGAAGAACTTGGTTCTTTTTCCCAACCTGGCAATCCTGACACGCTAATAGATTGTAGTCGCACTTAATAATAAGACAAGATATGGAAGAGAAGTATCTCAAAGAGGTGTTTACATTGCTGTTAGGCAACCTGAAAATGACAGAGATAGGTTCTGTGATACCACAAGATGAAAGTTCAGATGATACTGATGTCTGTTACTGCCGATGCACAGAATGCAGAAGAGAGATCTCTGCTTAGTTAGTACTGCCGATGATAATCTTGTAAACTCAAATTAAACAATAGTGTTATACTGCATCCACAGGTCTGACAAAGGTTTGTCTTAGAATTGTAACAGATAAAAACCTAGAGTGATACAGATGTGTTATTAGTTAATGAAGACTTACCAGACTTTGTGAAGTCGTTAATTCTAAGTAAGCCTTAATGGTGGAAATTGTACGACTTATGTGTATAATTATTCTGACAAGAGAATGGGAATTGCATGCCGGCATAGAATTCTGTAAGGGAATTGTGATTACTAACCCTTTACTAACCATAGAGTGAAAAGCACTTGTCTCTGTAGCCCCAAACACAAAGTTAAATTAGAAGGGGAAGTAAATAATACAGATTTTTCCCTCATTAGCAAGGACAGGTTAGCCTGAATATTAGAGAAATATAGGAGTGTTGTAGCAGTAACAGGAGATAAGTTAGGAAGGACAGATGTCCTACAGCACAAAATAGTCATAGAAGATGGTACTAGACACTTTATATACCTAACTACAAACTTCCAATAAGTCAAAGACCCATTGTAGACAGATGGTTGAAGAGATGAGGAAAGATGGAGTCATGTGCAACTAGTCACCTTATGGTCACCTTTACTGCTGGTTCAAAGAAAGACGGTACATGGAGGATGGTAATTATTGATTACAGTAAATTGAATTCCCACACCGTCCTGATCGATTAACGATACCAGTCATTAATGACATGTTAGCCCAATTAGGAGGTGCCAAGGTTTTCTAGCCTCGATTAACTTCAAGTGGATATTGTAAAGTTCCTCTCGATGAAGAATCAAGCATCTCGGCATTCAGTACTCACAAAGAACATTTGCAATTTGAAAGGGTAATGCCGTTTGTACGTTTAATGCTGGAAATCTTGGGAGATGTTGAAGACAATATCGGTTTATCTTGATATGTAATAATTGCTAGTAAGGATGTAGAGAGTCATTTCAAGACAATAGAATTGGTATTAGATAGGCTCAGAAAGGCCGGTTTAAAGATGCAAATTAAAAATGTCCAGTTTCTGAAGAAATCTCTAGAATATCTAGGACATGTTGTCAGTGAACATGGTTTGAAAATGCAAGAAGGAAAGATTAAGGCTATTTTGGACTATCAGCCCCAAGAAATTTTGAAAGGCACTAAAGAAGATTCCTAAGGTATGGTAGGGTGTGTATATCGACCTTTCATAGGGATTGCTACCATAACCAAAACCATTAACTGAGTTAACTAGGAAAGATGCTAGCTATGAGTGAAGATGAACAGGAAGCAGTGTTCAAAACACAAAGGATATATTGATAACAGATCCTATCTAGTTTATCCAGACTTCGAGAAGGAATTCTCTTAGCCTGTGATGGCTGAAGTACAGGACTAGGTGCGATCTTGATGCAAAAGGATAAAACAAGGATGAGGACTGTATACACTATACAGTAGAGTTTTGAATGCAGCTGAAAGGAAGTACAGTACACAACAGAAAGGGAATGTTTGGCATTAGTCTGGGGATTACAGAAATTTAGACACATTTGCTAGGACATAAAATTAATGTTCTTACAGATCATAAACCCATTTGTGATCTTTTCAAGAAAAAGAACTTTTACCAATATTATGAAGTTCAATAGATGGTTCGTTAGCGTATTAGAATTTGCCCCAGAATTTAGATACATGCCTGGTAAATATAACACATTAGCTGACGCCTTATCTAAGATCACAAGAAGAGAACGAGAAACAAATTACCCTCATAATTTCGCCTTCAGTTGTCAAATCACAGACTTAGATTTAGACAAAGTTCGTCAAGAACAACAAAAGGATTCTAGAATAAGGGAAGTAATTGGTAACCTCTTGCAAGGTGAGAAAAATTCAGAGTTTCAATTGATAGATGGGTTATTGTACAAGACTTCAGACCAGACCAAATGCTTGTTCACGTTTCTACATTCCCTAATACACTAATACAAGACTTTTTAAGAACTAACCCATTCCTTACAAGTTATCAGGACATCCTGGAATTAAGAAAACATGTAGAACAATCACCAGAAACTATTTTTTAGCCTCGATGTAGTGAAGATGCTACTCAGTTGTTCAGAATTGTACCCTATGTAATATACATAAAGGGGAATGTCAACGTCAAGGCTCCTCTGGAAATGTATCCTTCAGGAATTTAATCCTTTTCAGTAGTCACAATGGATTTCTTAGGTCCATTCCCGAACACCATCAGAGGAAATAAACATATTTTAGTTTTCATTGACTATTTGACTAGATACTTAGAAATTGTTCAACGCTAAATGAAACATCAACAGTGGCAGAAGCCTTTAAGTCTAAATTATAACCAGACATTCATGTCCTCAAGTTTTGCTCTCAGACAATGCTGCTGAATTTACTAGTGACATTCTTGAATTTGTGTGACTTTTATGAAATGCAGAAATGTCAAAATAACAGCATATAAGCCAAACTCAAATGGAGCAGTAGAAAAGAACAAATACGCAAGATGGATGTTCTGAGAAAACATTGGTAACCCCTAGCACTGAAGACTGGAACTTGACTCTCGAAGACATACAATTTACTCTAAACAACACAGTAAATGAATCAATAGGAGAAACTCCTCATTTCCTATTGTATGGCTACCAAAGAGAATGCCACATTCACTTTTTGGATGATGCTACCACAGACGTACGTACATTTACAAGGACTATGTTGCTTGGAAAAGCCAAGGCGCGTGCGTCTGAGACCATTAAAGTTACATAAAATCTAGTAAGTATTATTACAATAACAGATCCACCATACCTTCGTTAAGGTAGGACAACAATTTTATGTTCTCAATCATGTTCTTGAAAGGACCTAATATTAAAGTATCACCAAAATTTCGAGGTCCATATAGAGTTTTAGAAGTTTTGAAGTTGAATAAATTCAAGTTAATGCATGAGATTACCTTGAAAGAATCCATTGTACATTGGAACCACATTAAAGTAGTTCATTCAGAACCTTGGTCGTCTACCCAGTTGAAAGATTTTGTCCAATAAAGATGCAGATAGATAATAAATAGAATCTTCAATGACCCCAAGGTATAATTTGAGAAAGGTAATGGCAAATTAAATGGTAAGCAAATGTAGTTGATAGGATTTTACTGCTTAATAACATTATTTCAGCAAATGGATTGTATGGAAATTGTTGGCAGAGTGAGTCAAATTGTGAACTCACTCATTGTACAACTAAGGAAGGAGCCATCATCAAGGGCATGGCAAGGTTAAGATGATACAGGACCTAGCCATTATTAAGATCCAGACGGACTCCATTATTGATCAGAGAAACGATTAGTCAGCTGAACGGTAATCAGATACAGGCAGGATTACAAAGAGTCCCAAGATAGAGAGCATGCGACAGCTACTCTCCAAGTTGCAGAGGGACATCGATAGTGTTATGCCAAGAAGGAAAGTAAATAAGCGATCACTCCTTACCCTTTGCCAGGTGTCGCTTTACACAATCTCTTTGGAGTGGCGACCGATGGTAATGTTGAAGGCTAAAAAGGAAAAGAGTGGCACAACTTGAAGAAGTGGGCTTCTGAGCAGGGCACTGTCTATAATAAAGTAATAGGAAATGTCAATCAAAATCAGAAAATGATCACAGTGCTGAAAGAATTTGTGAATAGTGCACTCCATAATGTTTCATCAGAAATTGCTAGAATCCATCAAACAGAAATGAAGGAGCAACTGCTCATAGAAACAAGTAATTTCCTTCTGGACTACAAGGAATTACTCAATGCAATCATGATGGCGGTAAAACCTGCTGTCGCCTTTTCTGGTAACCCTAGTGAAATTGAAGCCATTGTTCCAAATGTGTTGTGAACAATCATGAAGCCACTAGTAGAAAATATAGTGGACTATTATGGCCTGATCACAGTGAAAGTGGTAGCCAATCAAAATCATACTAGTGATCCCTTTCAACAATCCAGACGTCAACTCGGTGATGTCAGTCTATCCATTCCCAATGGTAGTAGATAATAAGTCCATTGTACTAGAAGGAACAGTTCGACACTTGCACGCATGATTCTTTCTAGTGACCGAAATTCCTGAACATGAGTTCAGGGAATGTGTCATCTTAATGATAGTGTATATGTTTTGTAACATTGAATTTCTATGAACCACTTGAATGCTCTTCATTGCCTAGATGATCATTGTAAACAACAGAATGGTAGAACCATTGTAAATATATACCGTTGCAAAGCTTTTCCAAGGCTCAAATCATTGGTGATGAAATTTTTGTGTTCTCAGCAAACAGATTGGTCTAAGATTGACTGTAAGTCAAAAAAAACGAATGTAGTTTTCATTAATGTACACTCGTTTTCATCTGCTTGTGAATTAGTCATTTTACATAATTGTATTACAAACCACTACAGTCTTCACGACATACAGTTTGAATTTCAATGAAGTGTACATCAGTTTGCAGTTATTAACGAATTTGTAACTTTCAGAACTGGAATTGGAGACATTCACAAAGCTAGAAAGAGATCAAAGATTTCTCCTATCCATGTCATTCATAAATGTCATTCTTTTGGTACTGTTTGCTTTCATTTCTTTTATAATTGTAAGAAATTAAAATTGAATAAAAACACCTTAATCAAACACATGATGGACAGCATCCTTCCTAGAGAGTAATAGCGTTTACCATTGACTTACCATAGACGTTGATGATTGATTTTTATTTTACAATTGATAACCAGAGAGTAATAGGCATTTGATATATTTACTTTGCCATAATTTTCTGCATTTAGTTGGTATTTGATATATAAGTTCATATATATTGTATATTGTTGAGTTGGTTATCTACTTGCATTGTAGTCAATGCAGGTAGGTGACCAGTGATATGCAGTGAATAAGTATGAGATTCACTGATCGGGATTATGAGAGAGAGAGAGAGACGATGTTGATAGTTTAAAATGATGAACCATGAGACCAAGTAAATTGAAGTGTAACCATAACAAACCTCCAAGATGTGGGAAAGGAAGGAGGAGAATTGGGGATGAGTTATGAAGCAAGAAAAAGGTCAGCAAAATTGACCTGATTTGTCCTTGCCAAAAGTGGGAGTTAAGATTGAACCATTAAGGTAAAATGAACGTCCTCAAGGAGGCGGAGTTTATTCAACATAGGTCAAGTTCATTCTGATTAATTTTTAGCCAAGTTATTTTGAAAACCAATTGAGTGGGATTTGTGTCACTCAACTCTCTTAACATCAAGAAATTTCTAAGTCAGTGTGGCTGGCCGTGTAAAATAGTTTAGTGTTAGAGAATAAAACTTATGAAAAACCGTGCCCGGCGAATGCCCCCTCCTGAAAAGTAGAAAGTATTAATAGACACTTTCAACCTAACCCACAAGAGTCCCCTGCGTTACTATCAGAAGTGAGAAAGTCAACAGACGAAGCGGAGTCATTCATATATTAATTGAAGCATATTACAACTAAAAGAAAAAAATTGCACATATAACATATATATATATATACATATATATATATATATATATACTATATATATATATGTATATATATATATATATATATATATATATATATATATACATATATATATATATGTATGTATACATGTATGTCTGTATGTATGTATGTATGTACAATATATATATATATATATATATATATATATATATATATATATATATATATATATATATATATATATATATATATATATATAATAACATATATATATATATATATATATATATATATATATATATATGATATTATACTGTCTCCGTGTTTTCACATTAAATTAACATGTTCTTGCTTAAAACTTTTCTTCGTCAACCGATGCAATTCCATTCTAATCCCCTTTTGTGTATAACATGAGCAACAACTGAGTACTGATTGCGTGTGTGCATTTTTACTTTGTTTTTGTCTGCCTTCCCTTTTCTCTGTCAAACTGACAACTTCATCAGAGTTATTATTATAATAAATTAGTGAAATAAACAAAATAGATCACAGCGATGATCATAAGCTATAGGAAAATAAGGTCAAATACTATTATATACTGCAGTCGCAATCTATGACATGTTGGGACTTCAAAATGTTCAATCGTAAATGGACTGGCTCTGTGTGCGTTGCTTTTGGAAGAGGGATAGTTTTTGTCTGACACGTGTGTTGGTGTTTTTCATTCTCACCTGCTCTGAATTGCAGCTCTCTCTCTCTCTCTCCTCTCTCTCTCTCTCTCTCTCTCTCTCTCTCTCTCTCTCTCTCTCTCTCTCTCTTGCTTTTAGTTATATTATACAATAAATCTTCTTCAGCGTTTTTCTGCTGCCTTTTTAGGTTTTTTGTAGAGTGTTATTGGTTTAGGTCTTTTCTTTTGATTTTTGTTATATTCTGTGCTATGTATGTACGAGTGAATTATGTGATAATATCTTGCCTGCGAATCTTCCGAATCACAAATTTGATCTACGTTAAGAAGAGTAAAGCTTTAGAAGTCCATAATTTACGTGCAAGCACAGCACAACTGATGCATTTTCTTTGAACTGATAACTTTCCGCCTGTACTAAGTTCTTGTGTCATATTAGATATATCTTGACCATATACTTTTTAATTCCATTATTTTGAAATGTATAATTTTTCAGATAGTATCAATATTACGATTCTCTTCTTTGAACGGTGCTATGATGAAAATTTCTTTGATATCAATCAAGAATTATACTTGTCAAGGAGGCTTTGGTTCATGCTGTTTGTTAAAGATGAAAACACAAAAAATGTTCGTTTTGAAAAATTCTATGCGACCTCTTTAGAATAGATGAATCACTGCCTGCTAACTGCTGTATAATGTTAGGAACTGTCATTATATATTATACTCGTTGTTTTAAATGCTTTAATATAAGGATATTTGAAATTTGTAATTACAAAGAGGTAATCTTGAAAATCGCAGAACGTGACAAGATCATACCAGCTTGAAAAATAATCTAGTAAACCTGCACAAGATGACATCAAAAGATAAAATGTATACATGCCTTTAAGTTATTCATAGCAACAAACCCATGGTTCAGTTCTGCGTATTAACTTTTGACATATATAACGCATGTCCTAAAGCCTAACAGAAAAATAAGTAATTACGGAACTCCCTGATATGTCGTAATATCCAAATCATATGAAATACAAGCTAAACACATCGCCTGTTTGTATGCATGTTGCTTTCTCTCACATACAGTTGTCATTTTCTGGAATTTTGCATCCGCCAGTTAAAAGAAAGAATTTCTTACATTATTTCTTTACAGGCGTGAAATTCAAAGAGCTTTTTTGACAACAAGTAGACCTAGTTACAACGATTCATTCGTAAAAACAAGTCTACTACTGTTGTCTGACTGGAGATGGAATGGAACATAAACTATAGGCCAAGGCCAAGCTCTGAGACCTGAGAGATCATTCAGCGGTGAAAAGGAAATTGGGAGAAACGGTTTTAAAGATGTAACGGAAGATAAACTCGCAGTTGCTATGGAACAATTGTTACGAGAGGTTGAAAGTCAGATGAAAGAAAGAAAATTTTGTTTTCGTCTTCGTGGCGTGAGCGACTAACGGATTTCGTTTGGTTCGTGTATCCTAAATGCCGGCGTTATCAATGTTTCTCGCATTATGAATTGTCATATGGAGTAGACAGACTCAGCGTTTTTCATTCTGTGGCTCAGCCTCTGGCATGACAGGAACGTAGTACTGTTCTATAACCAATCACCAAAAATCGACAGCAGGGAAAAATAGGAGAATACAGCAGTTCCAATCTTTTCCATTCTGATGCTCTGAAACACTTTTCATCGCGATGTGGCTACGTTGTCCGTCAACACGATGGGATGGGGATGAATTTCAATCTACAAAACATTTCACCACCAGATGCGCCTACAGCCAGATTCCCGAAACACTGTGGACCGGATATTAATCCATACTCGTATTTTACTGATTTCATAATTATAAAATAGATATAGTTTTCGTCTCTTCTAAAATGTAACATTAACTGAATTTTCCGATTTCTCGTCGTTTTGAATATTATTCGATAACATTCTTCAATTTTCAGCTTAAAAAGGCGCATTAATTCCGATAATTTTCTACAAATCTTCTGATTCATTCAAAAGAAGTCCCTTCATGGCATTTTTATTTATTTATTATTTTTTGAGAGAGAGAACGTTGTCCTATTTAATAATGGTGATCTTCATTCAAACGATGGTTTAATGCGTCACTGTAGTCCTGAGTTCTTGTCTTCCTTGGTTCGAGCCCACGAGACGACGAACTTATTGTCAACTAAAAAATTCCCCTTCGGGTAACATATATGAAAATATATTATTTCCGAGGTAGAGCGATTTGGATATTAAAGGACGTTTGTAGCTTAATGCTTGTATATGAATCACGGTGATGTGAAAAAAAATTAATTTATATATATATATATATATATATATATATATATATATATATATATATATATATATATATATATATATATATATATATATATATATATATATATATAATAATAATATATATATATATATATATATATATATATATATATATATATATATATATATATATATATATATATATATATATATATATGTATATATATTATGCAGAGTGATCAAGCACCTGGTTATTATACAAATAATAATACCAAAAATTACCTCATGACCAAGATATGAAACCTCATAACAAATATATTAGATAAATATAAGCTTGATCAGTAGCATTAACTACAGAAACTCAATGTAACTTTATCAAGTTATGGGTGAGGTAATATGAGTAATAAGTTATAAAACAAACTAGTGGAAAATGGACATCCCTTAACAGCACTATAACTATTTCCTGGTTCTATTTCACCTAGATAATTCTCAGGTGAACAAACGGAATCTATCATACATATATACATTCATTAATTTCTCTAATTACTGGTGGTCAAAATGAAACGCTGTACTCTAAAACTTTAACGAACAAATTTATTTCTAAGTTCAAAACTTTTATGCAGAGTTCACAATCTCAAAAGATTTATCACTGGTGATAACAGTGTAAGATTTAGGTATTTCTTAGTCAAGTTTAATTCACAAAACTTTAATTTATTAAGAAAGCAATTTAGTTAAGTAAGATTCAAACCATTAACTATCACTCAAGTTTTAAACATATACCTGATTAATTACACTCAACACGAATGTTCACCAAAATATTACTATTCAGTCTACATAAATATTTTTTGAAATATATTATAAGTATGCACTAACAAAATGGTAAGTAATCACCAGCACAAAACTTTGTAACCCACTAATTGCAAATTAAGAGTAATATGATAAGCACAGACATATAAGAATGAAATATGCAAAAATGGAAATATACCAACAGCAATTTCCTAAGACAAGAATATGTTTAAAGATTACATCAATCTTTCAAAAGATTACCTTCACTTTTAAAAAAGGTTAAACTCACGTCTTTCTAAGACTTTCTCAAATACAACACTGCCCAATCACAATGATATATAATTAGCAGCAAGACATATTAGAACTCACAATAACAGATACTATTCACCTTTTATCAAAACAATAATTCTCTTTCACCTAGAACATTACTTCAACTCTTAACATAACAAAAACCAGCAAACATCACTACCTTTTGAGTATTATGCCATTATACACTTTACACAATGGTTGCACAATATGAATACCTCAGATCACTGCTTACAAAATGAACACACTTCTTGGGTGAGTTTAACAAAACTTTTACAAATATGAGAGCAATCAGCAAACAATAATTGAGAGAGAGAGAGAGAGAGAGAGAGAGAGAGAGAGAGAGAGAGAGAGAGAGAGAGAGAGAGACCCTATTTCCAGCAAACCCTGTTCCTGACTAAGTGTTTTTGGATCAGTACTGCTCTTTTATCTCCAAGCCTACCAGATTACATGATACATAAAGTGTACATACATTATACATACAGGTATACATGTATGGCATACACACAGGGGACTCTAAGGCTCAGAAGGAAATATGCCAGAGCTCTTATCAATGATTGATATCTTCCGCTGGACACTCTAACACTTGAGCAAACAAAAGGAGGTGCTTTTGGACCAAATTTGGCTTGCTGTCAGCATGTCAATTTCAACTCTCTCTCTCTCTCTGTTCATCACTCCACTACTCAAGATCATGGAAAGAATAAGCACAGACACAGCTAATAACCATGGCAAGCGCACATGATAAATGCATAACAGGCAATTTACCATGTCAGATAACACAGAGGAGCTCTGCCTTTCTCCAAACACTGAGTTCGTCAAGCACCTGTGTAAATATAGGGAAGCTAAGTGATCTGATGAGAATCTTACCCTCTCTCCCTCTGTTCAGTGTTAACGCTCCAGTACTCATATTAATATATCAAACAAGTGGAAAAAACATATCAAGACATTTAAAGATTGCATGATAAAATTTATCTGTAAGAAAAAGACATTTTTAAAATCATATTATTACAACAAAAGACGAATCTGCAAGTAAAACATCAAAATTTTCACAGAGATATATAATATTTGTAGAGATGGCTAATGTATTATAAGAAAGCCCTTGTATATTCCTCACCCCAGAAGATTAATTATCGGGTTCAGATCCTGATTCGGAAGGGATAAATAATCTACAATTACACTAAGCTCTCCAAAAATGTTCTCTCTCTGTACACAACAAGATTATACAAACAATCAGGGAAATTATTATGACGGAAAAACTAGAACAAAATAGGCAATAAACTCTAAGTACATCCACAAATCTTTCACCACTCTAGAAACTATCATGGCTTGCCAAATATTATCAAGTAAATTGATCAATAAGTGGTAAAGGATAATTATCAACTACACTGATGGAATTCAGTTTTCTATAATCAGTACATCCTAAACAAGCCATCTGGTTTCTTCTTAACACAAGGAACTGTAATGACTTGAACTGGGCTCAACCAATCGTGCTGCAACAAATGATTGGAACGTCCTTTTTCAAAACATCTCGATGAAAGGGTGATACACGATAACTCTTTGCTTGAATGGTTTAGCATCTTCTCTGATCTTTATCTCATACTTTATCTAGTCAGTACACTTAAGAGTATATTTTGTAAAAATCTCAGAAACTTTTGGATCATATCAGTTGGTGCTTTGCTTTGTTCAACAATTAGATGTTTTGGTTTGTTTTCTAAATTTTCTAATGTTGCAGAATTGTTCATCTTGTTTTCAGCTCCCAACTCATTTAGCCATCATCATGCTCTATAGATGAAGTTGTTTGGGTTATAGACATAAACTCATATCTAGTCTCTCTGTAGAAGTAGGGTTTCAAAGATTTGCATGTATCTTCCTCTGTCGTTACTTTCCCTAGTGTTTCAATCACATAAGTTCGATCATACTTTTCTGTTATATAAGGACCTTGGGAAATATATTTATGAAACCTTTTCACTAATAAAATTACTAGAACTTGCTGTCCAACACTAAAGTTTCTTTGCTTGATCTTAGCATCATACTTTCTTTTCATTTTCTTTTGGCTTGTCTTCAAATTTTCTAAAGGGAATTTTTCTAATTTCTTTAACACTTTTTCTCAAGTTCTTCACATATTTTCCTTGGACTTTCTCTTGATTTCTTCTAGTTCTCTCTACAAAGGATTTTTCAACAGACCTCTCACGTCTCGACCGAAAATCATTTCATTTGGCGATCATCCCATACTTTCTTGATAAGCATTTCTGACCTCAAATAACATTAAGGGTAAACCAACATCTCATTTCCTCCTTCCCCCTCCAATACAATTACTTGGTTAACATACTTTTCAAAGTCACAAGTGGAACCTTTCAAGGCTCCTTGAGTCTCTGGGTGATAAGCAGTAGATAACTGTTGTTTCATTCCTAGCAAATTCATCACATCCTGGAATAATTTTGAGGTAGAGTTCGTTTCTCTATCACTCTGTACAATTTCTGGAATTCCAAACTTGGAGAAAAATTCCACCAACTTCTCAGCAATTACCTTTGCATAGCATATGTAGCTAGGGAGTCTGCACAGGGGATGTGTGCTGTTATGGGACACATGAATGTCAACAGATATTCATGTCCTTTCTTCGTTTTCGGAAGCAGACCAACCACACCTATTTTCACCTTGCTAAAGGGTTCTCCTCTAACTTCTATTGGTTGTAGGGAGCTTTTTGAAATTTTCATTTGGTTTCCCAGCTATCTGGCATGTATGACACTCCTGCAAATTTGCTGACATCCTTGCGTAGTCAGGCCAAAAAATACTTCTATAACATTTTCAACAGTCTTCTGACTCCCATTTGTCCAGACTCGTGCGCTACTGCTACCACTTGCTTCCTCAATGGATATGGAATCAAATTTGATGATATTCACCATTCAGCATTTCTAATATATGAGTATATCTGTGGGTCGATGCTTCCTTAATGCAATCCATCCTTTAAATATTAACAGGTAGAAGTTTGTTGCATTTCTTCTTGTTCAACAACTCTGAAGAACAGATCAGTTCCACTAACTTCTCTCTAGTCCTTGACCAACTTCAAGGGCTGAACTCTCAATACCTGATAACTCTTCTTCTGTAGTTTCACTCACTGTCTTCAGTTTACTTTCACAACTAGGGTTCTTTACCAATAATAGTTTTCCTTTTCTGCAGAATCTCTTCAGTACTGACATTGGAAACTTTGCTTTCCTGGAACAGCTATTCTAAGCTCAAAAGATCTACAGATTGCAGGTAAATCTTCAGTTTCTTCATTTCAGCTCAGTTCTCTTCATGGTCTAGTAGTTACACAACTTAAACAGGTGAGTTTTTCCTAATTCTATCATAGGACTAATCCTTAATGGTTTGTCTGTCAATACAGAATAAGGAACGAAGGGAACACCACCAACTTCATTACCCAATAAAACATGCACACCTTCAACAGCTAACGAGTCTTTCAGGGCAAATCAATATTTCCTGTCACTAATTCACATGACAAATGCAAGCGGCATATGAGGAGTTACTTCCTCTCCTCTTGCCCTTTAAAATAACTGAATCTCGGTGAGATTCTTCTACAACTAATAATTGAGCACCTCGAATTACCACACTGTGATTACTTCCTGTATCATGTAATATCTTCACTGGTACCTGTACACTCAAAGAGGGGGTTGTCAGCATACGTTCATAGATATATGCTTAAAAGCCTCCTCACTGTTTAGCCACTCACTACTGGAATTTGCATGTCCACTGGTTGCTAAGCACTCTGCTTGTCTAGGACATTTTCTCCCACATTGTTCCTTGTAGTTGGCTTTACCTGGTTAGCACTTGTCACCTGTCCAACTAGCGAATCTGGTGGTACACTTTATAGCAATCTCGACTATAATGTCCTACTCTTCCACATTTGTGGAAAACAACATTAATTTTCTGCACTTGTCTTGGAAATAGACTAGAAGGGGCGGGTTTAGCATTCCACTGCTGTGGGGCATATCCTGGTTTTGTACTGGTATAATTAGAGGGGTTTCTCACAGCACTATTCTTAAAATTCGACTGAGACCTATAACCTGTTAATTGTTGGTTCTGGTACCTGCCATTATAATTCTTTTTACTAGAAATTATATTGTAATCCTCACTCAGAGTAGCAGTTTTATCAAGTTTCTTCACCTCTCTCTCTCTCAAATAAGCTCTTATATGTTCAGGAATTCCTCTTAGATATTGCTCTAAGACCACTAATTCTTCAAGTTCGTCCATAGACTTAATTTTAGCCACCTCCAGCCATCGTTTAAAACATCTCCTGACTTTATAGGAATAATCCAAGAAAGTCATCTTGTCATCTCTCAAAGATCTGAATCTTTCATTGTAATATTCAGGAATTATCTGAAGCCAAACCTATAGCACATTGTGTTTGAGTACACCTGGTACTCTTTACACTGATCAGCTGATAAGGCTAAGTAGGCACTTCTTCCTTTACCAATGAGAACACTCTGAAACAAAATGACCATTTACCCTCCTCCTGGCCATCCACCATACCACAAACCACTTTTCAAAGTTATCAAGAAAACTCACCTGGGCTTCTTCTGTGTAAATTTTGGAATTAACTTTTGTACTCTTGCTACATCAAACGCAGGGTCTGTGTCACCTTGGATACTGTTATATGGGTTTTTACATCCAGTAAGGATCGAGCTCTGATTAACTCAACTCCCTTTCATGTTTGCCTTTTCTCTTTCTTCTTCTTCTTGCCTCTTTACTCTATCTCTTTCGTCTTCTTCTTTGCCTCAGCAGCTATCTCTTTCCTTCCTTTCTTTATCTCTTTCTTCTTTTTCATTCTCAGCCTGTATCTGCAGCCTAAGTAAGTTTTTCTTCTGATTCTAACACCTTCAGTCTCTACCCAAAATTCTTCTGATTCTAAACACCTAAATTATGCCGGTACATCACCGTTCTTATTCTCTTGTCTTGCCTTATTTGTAAATTCTATCTCAGCTGCATTCAACAAATTCATATGCCTCCCTTAACTCTCCATCTCTGCTTTACAGAGCTTATTAATGCCTGGATTGCGACACATGACTTGTGCCTCAAAATCATATCAAAAGTAACATTACCCCTACAAGTCACTGCTAAGAGGTCACTGTGCCTTAGTCAGGTAAGATTTAGCTAACTTTCTGATGATTGGAGCTGCCAAAAATTCTGAACTCAAATAAGCCATTCTCTCTGATTGCCTCAGCTAAAGGTTTACAATACTCTTTAAAACAGTTATATAGTTACTCTCACAGCAAAACATATTCCCTATACCAATTAAAACCATAAACCAGGTGATATTCTGTTTAATTCTTACCGGATGATGGGCACCAAAATAATTTGTTTAATTCTCCCAGATCTGACCATCAAATATTTTATCATTGTTTGATCCTAGGTTCAATCCCATTCAATTTGTTTAATCCCGTTCTTTAATTTCGTCCTGTTCAATTTTCCCAGGTCTGGCCAACAAATCATTTGTCACAAAGTGATCAAGCACCTGGTTATTTCACAAATAATAAGACCAAAAGTACCTCACTTCGACCAGATGCTTGACCTCATAACAAATATGTTAGATTGAATACTCTAAAGGTACAGTGATCCCATAGACTTACGTATCACTTGAGAAACTCAGTACAACTGTCAAGTTATGGGTGAGGTAACAATTAATAAGTTATAAACAGACTAGTGGAAAAATGGACATCACTTCAACAAACACTATAACTGTTTCCCTGGTTCTATTTCACCTAGATAATTCTCATGGGTGAACAAGCAAGATATATCACTTACCTTGTATACATTCATTAATTTCTACAATTACTGGTGGTCAAAATGAATCATGTACTCTAAAAGCTTAAACGAACAAATTTATTTTCAGTTCAAAACTTTTATGCAGGTTCACAATCTCAAAAAAGATTTATCACTAATTGATAACAGTGTAAGATTTAAGTGATATTTCTTAGTCAAGTTTAATTCACAAAAACTTTAATTTATTAAAGAAAGCAATTTAGTTTAGTAAGATTCAAACCATTAACTATCACTCAAATTTTAAACATATACCTGATTAATTACACTCAACGAATGTTCACCAAAATATTACTGACTAGAATCCATAAATATTTTTTAAATATCAATAATAAGTATGCACCCCTAACAAAATGGTAAGTAATCACCAGCACAAAACTTTGTAACCACTAATTATAGTTAGAGTAATATATGATACACAGACATATAAAGATAAATATACTAAAAAATGGAAATATACCAACAGCAATTTCCTAAGACAAGAATATGTTTAAAGATTACATCAATCTTTCAAGATTACATCACTTTTAAAAAGGTTAAACTCACGTCTTTCTAAGACTTTCTCAAAGACAACACTGCCAAATCACAATGACATACACAATGATGATGTATAAATTAGCAACCAAGACAAATTAAATCCACAATAACAGATATTATTCACCTTTTATCAAAATATGTTCTCTCTTTCACCCTGAAAATCCTTCAACTTAACATAGCAAAAACATAAACATCACTTTACCTTATGAGTATTAATAATACGTATATATATATATATATATATATATATATATATATATATATATATATATATATATATATATATATATATATATATATATATATATATATATATATATATATATATATATATATATATATATATATATGTGTGTAATAATGTTACAAGAACAGATTCAACACTTTTTTGAGAGAGTGTACATGTGTAATCCTAACGATCTTCTTTAGGAAAAAGACGTATGAAGATTCGACCCATGATAACACTCACATTTTTCCTCTCTCTCAACTCTCTCTCTCCGTGCTTATCTCGACTCTCTCTCTCTCTCCCTCTCTCTCTCATCAGTTTTCCCGAAGCTCATTCACGACCTCACTCATTCTCTCAAAACAATTAAATGGACTATTTAAAAACACAATCGTTTCCTTGCAAAAATAGGTTTATTATTCGAATAACCCAACAAGAAATGAATAAAACAAAGCTAAGATTAAAATGCATAATAAATGAATTATCGAGTCAGATAACTAAACTCTGAACTGCAAAACACTTCTGATTAAAGAAGTCTCATTATAGCTAATGCCTGGAAATCCCAAAATCACATACTCACAAATCAATAAATAAAAGTCATGTCCAAAAAAAAAAAAAAAAAAAGTCTACCACATAGAGATTGACATTGCAAATGACTTGCATGTCCTTTTTCTCAAACTCCAAGTCCACAGACATCTGTCAGAAAGAATTAAACATGATAGAAAACTCCAAAAAATATAAATGCAAAACACAATAATAGGAAGTGTAGAATGCATAATGAAGATATGGCAAACGTAACACTAACAAAATAATACAAAGGGGTATGAATATTCGTATTAAAATCCTCACACCAGTTCAAGTTCATAATGATCGAAAGTCTTAGGTAAAAATCACAAGTTCAGTTTTCTCCCATAAAGCAAGTTTGAAACTCTACCTTATCTACCGATTTTCCAAGCCTGGATCCTCTCGAAGAGCTATGGCTGGACAACTGCAGTTCTATCACGTTAATGAACGATCAAACTCACTTTTAGGGCAGATTTTGGCATATTCTAGATCAAAAAGTAACATACGTACTCAGAATATACATAACTTTCTCGAGTCATCTGATGCAAATATTGCACAGGCTTCTCATGCAGATGTGAGAATCAAACTATTTAACTAATTCAAGATTTACATCAAGTCTCTCGCCTAGTTCGTTCTGACTCCGACCTTCCACGATAACATCTTAAAGCATTGAAGCTATGAAATGCATATATGTGTCCAGCTAAATAGAGCTCAGCCACCCCCATAAGAGCGTCTCAGCTCTCTCAAGGCAAACTAAAACAAAGCATATAACATAAAACTTATAACAGATAGGGCTATGCTCCAATTAGCAATGTCTGCTGCACCAGCTTTGGGACTGCTCTCATGACGCACTTCCAAAGTCACTGGGGTTTGTGTTCTTAGAGCCTTTACATGTAATCTTACAAACACGAACAAGCACTACCCAACAAGAATTTATCAGTAAAATAGCTATTAAGACAATTAAATTGTCGGCATAAATATATTCCTGATACTGGAACATCACGGGATCGTCGATCTTTCAACGTGGAACAGTCATTGGCACCTTGGTTTGTAGGTACCGCCACTACAATGCGGTATGCGTGTAGTAGCATGTTGTGCTTCTCGAACTGTTGAATCTGGCACGGCTAGAAAGTACGAAAGTCCGTAGACAGGATTCTGCGCAGGATGAGTCGAACAGCTTGGATCCTCAGAGGACGGTGATGTCGACTTGTTTGCTCTGGCACATCATTGTAACTGCATACTCCTTGCAAAACCTGCGGCAGGAAAGCGTTCTGGTGGACACAGTGTGAAATCGCACGAACTGTCTAAAGTCACATTCTGTCGAGTCTGTCCTAGACTAATGATAATTCACAGCCACCCCACAAACACAACTCGCAACTGGAAAACACTACTATCACACACATACTTCTCTCTAACAAAGTACAACATGTATAATCTTCCAGACAGATATTGATCTCCCAAAATGACATGATCTCTAATCCATCCCCATGTCACTACTGAGTCTCCCAAAAGCACTCAAAAAAGGTCTAATAACAAAAAGGTTTCATGTTACTGAACCAAACAAAACTACTAATGCAAAAGTCAAACACTCTTAATGTGAACTAATTCCAAGTGTGTATCTCAGAATAATCACAGTCAACTCACTACCCAAAGCACACAACAACTCTACGAACTCACTCACAAAAAAAATTCTATCCAACAAAAAAAAAAAATACTCGAGAATCTATCAAACACTAAAAGGTATCATATCTCGTAAAAAGACATGAAAGTTCTACTCCGGTTGTAAAATATTTCGCAACAAAATGGCAATTGACGTGTGGCAATCGCTCCGCTGATCTTAACAACTACAATTACTCACAATACACAGCTCCCTTAATTTTAAAAGAAACTGAAAAAAAATCAAATACTCAATCACGATCTCCCCAACCTTGAAAAAAGATCAGACTTGTTCGGTCCGATATACTAAGCACCTCCCAAAAAAAAAATAATCCTAAACAACCAAGATATTGCGTCAGATGATAAAACACATCATAACACAATAACACACTAACACACGGGTCAAATCTCGTATGAAATTAGCCCATGTCTCAATTCCTAAAAATCATTCGAAAACAAATGATTAAGAACTTCAACATCTAAAATGAACAAGAGACAAAAAAAAAATTAAATAAATATCATATATATACAAACATCAACCCATTTACCCCTCTAACTATATACAAATGTTCCATTACATGACTATATACAAACGTTCCATTACATCCCAACTTTCTTTAACTTCGAAATATGAGTCAATTTCGTCACTCCAGTATTTACATCTTTAACTATGCTGTTCCCTCTTTTGATCTACAATCTCAAAGGTCCATTGAACTTCGGACTTAATTTATAATTCAGATCATTCCGAACATTCACTTTAACAAACACTCTATCACCATCGAAAAACTACTCCTCGATTTCGCGTTACTTTTCTCTACCATTGCATGCGAACTAAGTTCAAGTTCTTTACTGATACGTGCAAATCTTTCTCTCGCTGTGTTTATCAACGAGGTGACCATAACATCACCCTGAACTCGCTCTAGTAACAAATCAAAAGGTCCTTTCAACTTGTACCCATACAAAGCTTCTGCTGGAGATATCTTAATTATGTCATTCATCATAGTGTGATGCTATATCTTCATCCAAGATCTGTCCCAATGTGTCGGAACCACCCACCGTCATGCCAGCCCGATTACCTTCGATTCGCCCTCTCACATAGCCCATTTGCTTCAGGTCTACTCACGGGGATTATAGTGCTTTCTTTATTCCAGTAAATTAGCAAGACCGTCTAAAGTCTTATTAATAAACTCCCTACCATTGTCTGTGATCAGACGTTCAGGAACACCATATCGACAAATTACATCCTTAAAACGCTGCAACTTCCTCAGCTGATTTGTACTTCAGTGGGAAAATGCCAACAAGTAGTCAACTCATCAACAACTACTAATAAATGTCTATAACCATAAGCGGATTCTGAGAAGTTACTCAGAATATCCATATGCACTCTCTGAAACGGCCTATGTGGTATGGGATATGAACCCAAACGACACGACACTGTCGTCGCTGGCTTATTCGCATTGCAAATAGCGCAATTCTTCACAAGGCTTCTACTGCGAGAAAACATATTTTCCAAGAACTTTGACCTGACGTTTTCATACGTCTTGTCCACTAAATGGGGCAGACCAAATTTAATGTACAATGTCTAGAACTTGTGGTACTAGACTCTGGCGATGATTTGTGTAATCTCTGCATGCTTCAGTACTTCTTAAGTTATGTAACTTTCCTCTGAAACAAATTATTCTCCAACTCTGAATAGAAAAGGCAACATACCCTTTCTTCGGTGAAACTCCTAAGAAATGCCTTAGCATCTGACAACAATTTATCTTCATCTTGCTTTTGTTCAAGCAAGCCTATGTCCCAAGTGACATTTTCACCCGTAATATAGCACACTGCGTTACTCTCACTATCACGAACAACAATCTCTCCCAAGACTGCCGACTCACACTATTTTCTCCCCAGAAGTATGCTGTAGGAACGTGTATGTCTCTACATGCGATCTCTCAGAACTACTAATATCAGAGACATTGGAACTGCCAAATATTTACTCTCTTCTCCCACACAGGATTCGGTGTGTGTTTGCTCATCCTCCGGCCAGAAGAAATATCTGCCAATGCATCTGCAAGTACATTATGCTTCCTTCCCAGTAATATTTGAGAGTTTGCATAAAATCTCTCAATGTTAGGAACCACCGTGTGCTCTCTTGGGCGACAAATTTGGCGGCAAGTAAAAGCTCTAACAACGGTTGATGATCTGTAAAAATCTCAACTTTATTTCCCAACAACAACATCTTAAAATGAACAAGGCTGAGACGACTGCAAAACCTCCTTGTGTCAACTGACATCAGCCTTTAGATTACTACAACGTTTTAGACTTTCTGTACTAAAAAGCAATTGGGTGTAATTTCCCTCAAATTTCTGCATCAAACACGCACACTATACCTTCTGACTCGTGTCAGTCTTAGGTGAGTGATTTGACTAAAATCTGGAAACTTCAAAACTGGTGGGTTCTGGCGTTAAGCACCTCAAAAAGCTAATTGTGACTATCACCCCAAAACAGACTGCGTCTTCCTATGTTAACAAATCTGTCAATGGAAGCAGCTATTGTGAAAAATTCACTTTAAAGCGTGAAAGAAACCCACGACATACCTAGGAACGAACGAATCTGTTTCCTGGTTTTGGGAACTGGAAAATTCACAATGGCTTTAACTTTCTCATATTCACTCTGAC
Source organism: Macrobrachium rosenbergii (assembly GCF_040412425.1). Classification (NCBI taxonomy): domain Eukaryota; kingdom Metazoa; phylum Arthropoda; class Malacostraca; order Decapoda; family Palaemonidae; genus Macrobrachium; species Macrobrachium rosenbergii. Next base: position 59,590,006 of record NC_089782.1, on the reverse strand, counting down.
TCCTCTTTGAGATAACATATCTAAATAGACAATTTTTTCTCTTCAGAAACTCATTTGGCCAATTTACCTTTAATCAGCGAACGTAATCGCTTGAGGACTTCTTTTAACACCCCTTTAGATGTTCTTCTAGTGTATCTGTGCATATGAGAATGTCATCCATGTACACAAACACCGACTTTCAGAAACCACTTGAAATACTGTGTTTAACCAGTCTAGTAAATGTTATTGGGACCCTTGTAATCCAAAGGCATCTATTAAACCTAGTAATGTCCCTTTGGTACGAAAATGCTGTATATTTACAGCTGCTCTCGCTAAGGGAACTATGAAACCCTTGCATAAGATCTGCCGTTGATATATATTCTTGCCACCAGTCTCAACAAACAAATCAGACTGACAAGCTACCGGATATCTATCTGGGCATGTTTTTCATTCAATTTACGAAAATCTACACAAACTCTGATACTACCGTCTTTCTTAGGAACTGCAAGCAAAGGAAAATTAAGCGGAGAATTGGGCGGTCCTGATAATGCCTTCTGACTCCCACCTCACGAACTTCTTTTTCTACTTCTTCTCTGATCTTAAAAGGAATTCGATATGCTGGAATATATATGGGATTTGTACCCTTTTCTAGGCGGATTGAATGTTCTAAAACATCTGTAACTCCTAATTTATCTCCCTTCAAAGTAATGATATCTAGATATTCTTTCAACACTTTCTCTACTTTATCTGAATACTCGGGATAATCAGCTTTTGTAAAATGTTCATGCCAGAACCACAGCTTCGGAACTGTTGCTCCTCGTTGAAACATATTCCCGTCTCCACAAAAACTCACTAATTTATGCTCTTCATTAAACTCTTCAAAATCAATTATATAAGTACCCTTGTGATATTTTTTCACTGAGTCTTGATAGCTAACTAATTCTACTGAAGTCACGCCTGCGACTGAAATTTCATTCACTGACACCGTACTCACAGCGTCTTTGAATTTCAGTTCCCTCAACAAGCACACTTGAGAAAAACTTTTTCTCTTTCAGCGATACTTTAACCAATGTAGGAACTCGCGGTTGCAATTCAGTATCTTCCAACAAATCCTTTAAAAGATCTTTTGCAGAATATCTTCACTTTCTAATGAATGTGTTACACATGTATACTCAGACTGTGTCTTAGGATTCTCACAAGTTTTTTTCCTGTGTATATATGGAGACAAACAACACAGCTCACTATTGTAATCCCTGAACTTCCGTAAGAATGTTATTGATGTTATGTCGCATGCAAGAAGGGTGTCTAGCAAAACCATTTCACTGAAGCTAATCCTTCTATGACCAAAAATGAGTCAACTATTGTCTTTCCACCGATACAAAGCGTAAGTAGCCAGACCTAAAATATTCCAGTTTTCTCGCTTGTACATCACACACTGTCTCACTAGAAGGACCCAATTTGCACTCTCTGGAAACTTCAGTGAAAAAGTTCCTTTGACCCACTAAGTTAACTGAGCTGCAGAATCAATGAAATAGAAATTTCTGCCATTAGAGAGAATCGTACACAATCAGCCTAGGTTCTAGTGACTCTAAGACCTGATTACTCATTATCCTGTGTCCGTTTTCGAACTTATCTTGTGAAAATTCTGCTGTTCCTTTGTGTATCTAGAACTTGCATCATGTGGAATTCTCCTGTCATATCTAGAAAAACCTCCCCGTGACTTCCCTGAATATTCTCTAGTCTTTGTGGCTGGGCAAAATCTCCATCCATGATCTGAAGATTTGCAAACTGAACAATATCTCACTCTGCAATTTGATTTACTATGTCTAGTTTATCACGAATTAAAACAATGTATCGTTGTGTGAATCTCTCTGGAATTTTCTTTGATTCTACTGTTGCATGTCTTCGCTGTTGCATCATTTTCCCGAATGCGAGGACTATCATTTTTCTGTGGTTTCGAAACCGCCGACATTTGCACCTCCTGTACAAAACTACTGTCCAGTGTCGGGCATTTTGATAGATTTTGTTAATCTGTGCAAACAAAAGGATTACGTCTGTATCCTGATCAATTCTCTTATCAAACTATCTACAATTACATCTGGGACCAAACGTTAAAAAGGCAAGCCAAAGTGCTAGCAATCTTTCAAAATTATCTAAGGAGATATTTCCAGTTACCCATGGAGAGCCTGTTATAGATTTCTTTAACTCAACTACTGCATCAAATAAATTAGCACTGTATGTGACTAGTGAATCGTGCCCTTCTTTGTTTTGAGAAACTCGCAAATTTCGAACTGCATATTCACGTTGAACTCCGCCATAAGTGGCTTCGTAGAAATTTCTGCAGTTCATTCCAAGTTTTACCTTCTAGATTGAAACTGCGTGCCCATTTCCCAATATCTCCCTTTATCAAATCCAGAAATGATTTAGCCTCTGTTAAAGCTTCAGCGCCATTCGTAATTTTCTTGGAATTCAGATAATTGTTCACTGACTCAATGAAAGTTTCTATATTTTGGGTTGGCTTCCCGTCAACTAACCCTTTAAATTTGTAATTCCCGTAAGCTAGTCACTTCTGCACCACAACTGGTTGGATATGCTTGCTGCATCGTCCGGCATTTTGTGGTGATCACACGCCCTGAGCGTAACAGCATAACAAAAAGAACACTAGAGAAGGTAAAGTTACCTCTGAAAAAGAATAGAAAAACGGCATTCCTAAAACTACGAGAATGGGTGCCACCAATTTGAACAGAAAACGGAGCACCTATCTCTCGACTTGCTAATCTTGGCGTCACCCACTTTCGAAGACAAAGCAGAAAAACACCAGCGTGATTTTTGTTGAATCACCACTTTGCGTAATTAACTCAAAATCGCCACTATTCACACTTATTTGGGTATTTTGTTAACCCAAAATTGCTCTAGAGATCATCCAGATCTATTTCACAACTCCCCACTCCCAATACTCGAATAGAGCCGGAAAAAAAGATTCCCTGTAACCCGTGTCCTGCGTGTATACACGTAATCATAGCCTCAGTCATTCAACACTGACTCGTCGCCTTAGGTGAAGTCGCCTATGCCTTGGGCATCAACGTTACCAATTAGTCTATTAGCAATCTCCCTCTTTCGCTACCATTAAAGACATGAGGCACCGCTGCCGCCATTAAAATCTGAAGCACCGCTGCACCACATTAAAATCTGTTACAAGAGACAGAATCCAACACTTTTGCGAAAGAAAGTGTCGTAGCATATTGTCTACTTGATCTTCTTCAGGAAAAGCGTGTGAAGATTCGGCCCATGATAACACTCACACATTTTTCCCTCTCTCTCAGCTCTCTCTCTCTTCGTTGTATCGGCTCTCTCTCTCTCTCTCTCATCGTTTTCCGAACTCATCCTGACCTCCTCATTCTCTCAAAACAATTAAATGGACTATTTAAAAAAGAAACACAATCGTTTCTTACAAAAATAGGTTTATTATTCGAATAACCCAACAAGAAATGAATAAAACAAAGCAAAGATTAAAATGCATAATAAATGAATTATTGAGTCAGATAACTAAACTCTGGACTAAAACACTTCTGATTAAGAAGTCTCATTATGGCTAATAACCTGAAATCCCAAATCTCATACTCTGAAATAATAATAAAAAGCCATGTCAAAAAAAAAAAAAAAAAAAGTCTACCACATAAAGAGATTGACATTGCAAATGACTTGCATGTCCTTTTCTCAAACTCCCAAGTCCACAGACATCTGTCAGAAAAGGAACTAAACATGATAGAAAACTCCCAAAAATATATATGAAATGCAAAACACAATAATGGAAAGGTATAAAATATAATGAATATGGCAAACGTAGTATAACAAAATAATAATATAAAGAAGTATGAATAATTTTCATATTAAATCTCCCACACCAGTTCAAAAGTTCATAATGGTCATGGTAAAAATCACAAGTTAAATTTTCTCCCATAAAAGCAAATTTGAAACTCTACCTTATCTGCCGATTTTTCCAAAGCCTGGGTCCTCTCCAAAGCTATGGCTGGACAACTGCAGTTCTATCACGTTAATGAGCGATCAAACTCACTTTTAGAGACCAGATTTTGGCGTAATCTAGATCAAAGTAACGCACGTACTCACGAATATACATAACTCTCCGGAGATCATCTGATCGCCAATATTGCTGAAGCTTCTTGCGCAGATAATGAGAATCAAACTATTTGCTGAATACAAGATTTTTACGTCAAGTCTCTGCGCCCTAGTTCGTTCTGGCTCCAAACCTTCCCACGATAACATCTTAAAGCATTGAAGCTATGAAATGCATATATGTCCTTTAAATATATATATATATATATATATATATATATATATATATATATATATATATATATATATATATATATATATATCTCTATATATATATATATATATATATATATATATATATATATATTTATATATATATATAATTTGTAAATAAACAGTGCTAGCTGGTCAACCCAGTGCTGCCCTTGAAAACTCTGAAGGACTCAACTCATCAATAACTTTTCTTTTCACGGACTACCATCATTAGTGCTATAGTTCTTCAGTTTATGACTTATTGTAAAAACAAATGTATCACTATTATTATATTATCATTTGTTATTATTATTTCTTTGAATTCCGGGTTGCATCCTGCCTCCTTATGAGTCCATCACTTTTCTCACTCTGTGCGTTGCTTCTAGTATCACACTCTTCTGCATAAGTCCTGGAGCTACTTAAGCATCTAGTTTTTTCAGATTCCTTTTCAGGATCTTGGGATTGTGACTAGTATTCCTACGATTATGGGTACAATTTCCACTGGCATATCCTATATCCTTCTTATTTCTATTTTTTGGTCTTGATACTTATAAATTTTTTCCTCTTTCTTTCTCATCTACTCTGGTGTCCCATGGCATTGCAACATCAATGAGTGATACTTTCTTCTTGATTTTGCTAATCAACGTCACATCTGGTCTATTGGCACTTATAAATTTTTTTCTCTTTCTTTCTCATCTACTCAGGTGTCCCATGGCATTGCAACATCAATGAGTGATACTTTCTTCTTGATTTTGCTAATCAACGTCACATCTGGTCTATTGGCACATATCACCCTATCTGTTCTGGTACCATAGCCCCAGAGGTTCTTTGCCTGATCGTTTTCTATCACTCCCCCAGGTTGGTGTTCGTACCACTTATTACTGTAAGCTATCTGGTGTTTCTTGCACAGGCTCCAGTGGGGGGCTTTTGCTACTAAATCATGCTTCTTTTTGTACTGTTTCTGTGCAAGCGCCAAACCTTCACTTGCTATGTGGTTTATGATCTCGTCTTTCATATTGCACTTCCTGCATATGGGTAAGAAGTTATTTCTGACTATTGTTCTTTGGACATATCTGGTTCTTAGAGCCAGATTTTGTGCTGCTGTTAGCATTCGTTCTCCCCTCTGTAGCCATTGCCATGTTTCATCGCTGGCCAGTTCTTTAGTCTGTCTCATGTATTGTCCATGAATTGGTTTTTTGTGCTATTCCTCTGTTCTGTTTTTCATTCTCCTGTCTCTGTATATTTCTGGGTCTTCATCTACTTTTATCAGCCCTCCTTCCCATGCACTCCTTAGCCACTCATCTTCCCTGGTTTTCAGGTATTGCTCCAGTGCTCTGCTCTCGATGATGATGCAGTCCTCTATACTTAGTAGCCCTCTCTCCCTCCTTCCTTTCGTGTTATGTATAGTCTGTCCGTATTTGCTCTTAAGTGTAGTGCTTTGTGTATTGTCATGTGTTTCCTAGTTTTCTGGTCTATGCTGCAGAGTTCAGCCTTCATCCACTCCGCTATCCTGTGCTGTATCTGGTTACTGGTACGGCCCATTAGTGGGCAGATAACAGAAAAATCGTGCAAATGATGATACAAGCATCAAATTTGGCACAAGTGTCCTCCAAGGTATACTAATGAAATCTGCCCAATTGGCCAGTTGAAAATCCAAGATGGCGGCCATTTTGGCCGCCAAAATAACCACCTGAAGTATCATGTTTTGCTTAGAAATATTTGTAGTTGTCTGATTTGCATGATCTAAGTGTGGATTCCTATGTTTTGAAGCCTGCTGAACTATATTTTCCTGTTTAAATAGCACTCTGAGACATATTTCTCAAGATGACCACCAAGATGTTTGTCTTTCTTTACATAAGTTTTGTCCCGGCTAGTACATTTTCAAAGTTATGCATACCGTGCTGCTGTTTCTCGATCTACTACTGTTCACCTATACAGCTGCAGAGTGATGTGCAGGGAAACTCTGCTTGAGAGCACTTGCATCTTCCTTTGGAAACCTTCTTACAGGAGCATTTTATCAATTCTTGACAGCTTGCTGCAATCGGTGGTAGTGTTGTCCAATGTATCTGCCATGCTTCTCCTTTCTGTATCCACCCCCATTCAGCTGGACTGCTCATGTGTGGATTACCGTGGGTTGCCTGGCCCCACATGATCCCAGCCTGGTAGGCTGCACACTTTGCGTGTTCTCTGAGGGCTGCCTGTGTTGGTGGAATTGAGTTGTATGGCCTCTGCTTGCGGGCAAACAGATCTAATCTTGCTTCATCCACACCAGTGGCTGCGCTTGATCTGTTGTACATGAGGACAACGAATCTTTCCAGCCTCTGCATGTCAAGATCACGAATCAATGTTGGATGCTGGCTGAGATTGGTGAATGTTTCAGTAATATCATCAAATACATTCCAAGTCTGCCATGCAGATTTCTTCGCTTTCCTACGGAAGGCAGACACAATGTCACATCCAGTGAATGCATGAAAGTAGGGGATCCCTCTAGGTTTCTCAAGCCCAATTGCAGAAACTACCTCATGGACTGGAATCCATCGCATATGGGCTCCTTGGCCAGAGGCAATCCACATTTCCTGAAGATCCTGAAGACCTAGTTTCTGGAAGGATGGCAGTACAGATATTGCTATGACTAGCACATCTGTGTCATTAGCCTTGATGATTATAGACTTGCTCCCGTCAGTCGTTGCAGCCCTAGCGTGAACAAATATTCGACTGTCAGCTTCTTCATGACAACATGGGGACACAGCATCCAGAGACTTCACTGTGTTGCTAATGGCATCCTCTCCTTTTGTGACGATGACTGTGCTTGTTGTTTCTGCTTCACACATCTTTTCGGCCAGGAAGTGAAACAGTTTAGTCTTGTTGCTGGGGTCATGAAGGATGCTTTGTCAGTTCCCTGGTGTCTTGCTTGCTCCTGTCACTCTTCTTCTGATTCCTTCCCCCTTTTTGACCTCGTCTCTGATTTCAGACTTGATTTCTTGTATACATCAAAGACTATGTCCACTCGCTTGTACTGAGCTCCATAGAATTCCACTTTTGGGATGATGTCTTATTTGGCGTAGTCATTAAATGTCTTTGAAGTACGTGGAGGTGAGGCATTGATAAGTGCTGAGCTGTCAATGATGATTGTATCTCCCTTTGGTCCTCCTACTGGGACATTCACTTGCACTTCAAGAATTTCAACCAGCTGTGACTTTTGACACGTATGAAGCTTGCCGCTGTCACTGAGAGATGCAGGATATGACTGATTCTCGTGCTTGAAGAATTCTTGCAAGTCACACTGTCTGTTCTGGCTTGAAATGAATAGTCATTAGAATAACTGACAGTCATCCTTTAGAACTTTCTGCTTAGAAATTCCCTCAGCCTGTTCCTGTTTGAAGAATGAAAGAGGTTCTTCTTGATAGGATGATAGAAAATGGACACACATGTACCATGTAAAGATGTTTCAGCTGTGGTTGCAGTCAGACCATGATCTATGTTGTCTTTCTCAAGACTAGGGGACAGATTACTCCATCTTCCACATACTGTGTGCAACAATTGCTTCTCCTAACTGTGCTGAGATTTCTAAGACTCGGTCATATGATATGCTGAGCCCATTCTCTTGGAGCATTTCAATTATTTGTCTCTTCCTCGTCTTGGCAAACACATACAGGCCCATGTAGACTGCAAAATGTGGCTCCCGGTCCTTGGAATGCCTGTGGACATCCGTTCCTTCCTTGTATTTGGCGAAGCAGTTGTACTGTAGAAGTTGTGATATAGCAAAGTCTGATTTCGACGCTTTATGATGGAGTTGGGACTTGATGTCTGCACCATGTTCGATCATGCATACAAACTCAAGCAGTGATGGTGGCACAGCCTGTTCTAAGTCTTTGCCATGAAAATAGCTGCTGAAATTCAACTTCTGACGGAGCATGTCTTGTCTTATTATCCCAGCAGCTTTTGCTAGATGGATCACTTCACCATAACGGGATGCTTCTGATAGGATTGAACCTACATCAGTTTCAACAGCCAACAGAACTTCTCATCCTTGGCGATTAGCTTGCAGCTGTGGAATGTGCAAAAGCAGCTGATCCTTTAGTCGAGTAGGATGAACATCATGCGAGTCAACACCAAGCTGTTCCAGCCTCTGCTTGTAAAGCTTGGTCAAATCAGCAAGCTTGAAAACCGGTGGCCTCTCACTGGCATTTTTCATCTCGCAGATGTAGGTGACTAGTTCAGAGAAGGCAATTGGATGGGCATCCTTCCAGTGTTCCTGTGCTTTTCCTTGTTCCCGCACCTTTAGGTATGCCCGTTCTCAGTTATACAATGCCACCAAAGAGCCAGGGTGATATTTCACTTCCTGGGTTATGACATCTCCTGCACTTAGTTTGGTGAGAAGTTTTGTATCACTGAGTGTTTTTGGCAACATTCATTTATTCTCCTATTCACTTGCATTGTCATTTTCCCTAAGCTCCCTCCTTCAGTTTCACAGAAGAAGCATTCTTTTTGTTTTAGTTTCTTGGAGCTTTCGTGAATTTTACTTCTACTGCCCTCATCACTAGTACCTACATAACTTGCTCTTTTTTCAGCTCCGTGTAACTTTGTGTTTTTGAACAGAAGCCTGCAACTCTCATGATTTTGTACCTTATTTTTTCTCAATGTTTCCTCTATCCAAGAACCTTCGTCAAGTCTTGCAGGGTCTAGCTTGACTGGTAGTGCATTGAGTGAGTGAAACAGAGGAATATTCTTTGCCAGGCTCATGTATCCATCATCCCTTCATCTGGCAGGATTGGCCTGGGGAGATTTTAGATCTTCTTTCTTAACCTCTTGACATAGGCAACACTTGGTCCAGTCTGTTTTCCATGATCATCCAGTAGAGTTCGCATCCATGATTACGATGACGTTCAGGGTCGAGGGTTTATCCTTTTACCACCCTGTACATGTAATAATGTAATAGGCCTCTTATGTCCTGTAATATACAATAGACACTTTCCTGCATGGGATACAACTAAGTTCTTGCACTGTGCCATACACCTAGTCCGATCGTTCATCCAGTGTCATAAGTCCCATGCTATCTGCACACCATCCAGATAACTAAAACCCTGTTATCCTTGGTTCGGCTCTACCACGCTGGCACGTCCTGTCCATTCAGGTGCGGCTGCCTAACTGATTTGGGGTTGATTAGGCAGTATTTGGGATACCAGTAGGTTGTTGCATGATGATGCCAACATAAATTTCCTACTTAGCTGACACTGAACCCCATGCTGAGTTTCACAGCAGTGATGTCACCAATGTGCCTTGGTAGTACCCGACAGTCACTCAGGTGGTTATTTTGGCGGCCATCTTAAAAAATGACCGCCATTTTGGATTTTCAGTTGGCCAATTGGGCCGATATGATTAGTATCCCTTGGAGAACAATTGTGCCAAATTTGATGCCTGTATCATCATTTGCACGATTCTTCTAAAAAATTACTCTTATCTGCCCCACTACATGTGATTATGGCTTTTGTCATGTTTCTGGCATTGAGTTTTGACTTGAGTATCGCCTTAAGTCTCTGCACATATTCTTTCCTGATTGTGTCCTTCATTTCTTGGTGTTTTATGTCCTCTCCCTCTATTATTCCCAGGTATTTGTATCCTATCTCATCTATGTGTTTGATGCTATTCCCATCTGGTAGCTTTATCCCTTCAGTCCTTGTCACTTTCCCTTTTTTTTATGTTGACCAAGGCACATTTTTCTAATCCAAACTCCCTCCTGATGTCCCCAAAATACAATACTTACAGTCTGGATTAAGGTATATATTCCCTTGATGCTCTCACCATACAGCTTGATGTTGTCCATGAACATCAGATGGTTAATTCTGTTGCCTCCTTTCTTGAGTTGATGCCTAGCATCCATCTTCTGCAGTACTTTTGTCATGGGAATCATGGCTACTACAGAGAGTAGTGGGGACAGTGAGTCACCATGAAAGATCCCTCTCTTGATGTTAACTTCTGCTAGTCTTATTCCAGAGCTTGTAAGTACTGTATTCCAGGTGTGCATTGTATTTATTATTATTATTATTATTATTATTATTATTATTATTATTATTATTATTATTATTATTATTATTATTATTATTATTATTATGCAAATCCGCCATGAGGAAATCCATATAAGTCAGATCTCCCCTACCCTCCCAATCCCCAACCAACCCCGTCCCCACTGAAGGCAATCATGAACGCCAAGCCTGCAGTGAAGTGTTGTTGCTAAACTGCATGTTAATTAATTCCAAACTTCATTTAAACCGACTTTATAACGAAATACGTCACCGTAACATTACGAGGCAGTCCTTATAACGAATTCAGAAGGTAAAAACGAAGAAGGAACGAACGAATTACTGAAGAAAATTGCAATTTTCTTCAGTAATAAAAAGGAAATACTCTATACCTTGCATGTTGGTCTTAGTCAGTAGATACCTTGCATGTGCGGATGGGGAAGGCTTTTCTTCCGTCTTTGTTCTACTTATAGAAGTTATCGAAATCGTAAATCTTCTTATAGAGATAAAGGATATAGGTTTTCAGTGTTGATTTTATCGTGGTATTAATAACTATATTAATAATTATCGTAAACTATGATTAAAATTCACGTAAATTCTGATGAAAATTTATGTTGTAGGGGATTTACCGTTGCAGGTTAATCATATGTCCAACAGCTCCTGGAAGAAAAACTGCCTTTCCGTCAATGAAACCCTGTACTGACGTTTGACTTCCTCCCCGAACCTCTCTCTCTCTCTCTCTCTCTCTCTACCTTTCAGTCAGATCGGAATTTAACAGTATGATTTCACAACAATAACAAAAAAACTACCGCAACTTATAAAAGACATGTCTACGGGGACGAAGTGTGGTTTGGGCATTCGCACAACTTCAGTCAACCAGGGACCTTTCAGTCGCCTGATTATCACCTCGTTTTCAAGACTGGTATGCGATCGCTATCACAAAACGAAGATGGTAAGTTGTCAGCTTGAAAAAGAGCTTCAGAGTTATTAAGATACATTGTCTTCTGGCTATATAAGTATTAAATTATTATCAGGTGGTAATTTTAGACACCCTAAAAAGCTGCAACTGTTTTCGGCTTCCTGTACATGTTAATGAACTCGTTTCAGTTTCTTTTCGTGTTCCTGAGGGAAGGTGCCAAGTTTGAATGATCTAATAAAGAAATTGTCGATATATGGTGATTTTTTAGTAGATTAAGCACTTAGATGTGATGATGGTAACACCTCCAGATACTTAAGAATTTGTATTTTATTGGCAAGGTCTAATTAAGATACTTGGCTTAAGATGAACGCTGATAAAATGTGGTAATTTCGTCGCGGTAATTTTTTAAGAAGGGGGTAGCTTTCTCACAGAGGCAGTTAGTCTCTTAATACGCATCCGCGGATGGTGATGGATTTATTTCGTCTCGTCGATGAATTAGTTCTTGCTATCCAAAGTTGTGGCCGTAACTACGAAGTTTTTTTCGTGGTAATACCACAGGGTGCTTAAGAATTTATTAGCAAGGTATGATTACGTTACGTTTGGTTTAAAATGAACCCTGAAAAAATGTGGTAATTTCATTGCGAGTAATTTTTCGATGAGGGGGTATGTGTGTCACAGAAGCATTTGGTCTGTTACAACGTTTTTCCGTGGGGATTGTAAACCAAATTTAAATCGAAATAGGTTTACAATGTTAATTTTATTGGGGTAATAAACAATGATATTAATAATTTCATAAATTACTATCAAAATTCATGCAAGTTCTCATAAAAGTTTGTTATAGGAGATTTGGATTTGTTGTTGTAGGTTAACCATACGTCTGACAGCACCTGGAAGAAAAGGTGAAGCGTTAGGTAAAAGATTAGAGTAAACCCAGAAAACAGAAGGAAAAGGTGACATAAAAACGAAAATTTCACTTGTTTTGTCTTTGTTTGTATGTCTGTCACAGGGTAAGGGTTTGATTTTGAGTTATTAAACTCTCTGGGATGACACAGAGGATATATGCAAAATTTTATCCTGGTCTGTCAAGTGGTTCGGATTTCAGTAGTGGACAAATAAATATATAAACATCCACTTTTAAATATATAATAGTATATATATATATATATATATATATATATATATATATATATATATATATATATATATATATATATATATATATATATATATATATATTGAATTTTACCACATACACATGACTTTTTTTATATTTACAAATATTAAACTACAAATTTCACTTTATATCCAGTTTGTTATACCAAGTGATACGAGTTTTATCTCCAGTGAGATTCAAAACGCTGTTAGGTACAAAACCAACGAAAACACGGTAAATTTTACCTTCGAGTCATCAAGAAAGGTAATAGCTGATATCGATTCCTCTGTATATGAGCCTGTGGAGTTTAGCCTTTGTACTTAGAATCGATATCAACCCGCCTCCGCCAGGATAGCTAATTGGTATATTCATAACGCATTGCTAATTATGAATTTCTATATTCACAAATATTTAGCCTCTAATGTTGTTTAATGTGTATATCACAAACCTAGAAAATAACTCATACCAAGAGAGGCCAAAATGGCTTGGAGAAACTTTAGCATATCAAGTTTGCTTTGTACAAGTTTGCTTGTACCATATATATATATATATATATATATATATATATATATATATATATATATATATATATATATATATATATATATATATATATATATATATATATATATATATATATATATATATATATATATATAGAGAGCTGGGGTCTTGCTAGATAAATGGGGTATACTAGGATGATTTACCTAAAAACAAAAAAATCTGGACTCTGGCCTTGAGGACATCTGAAATCATAAACAACAAAATATGGCTGAAGGCCTACTTCAAGAGGGAGTGATTAGATAAACACTGGGGTTTAACTTAATTCATTATATTTACAAAAGAAAACACATCAGAAGAATGGTAGTGTAATTCTGGTGTAATGTGGCAGATCAAATGACGGGGAATTTCCTGGAGGAATACAATGGGTTGCCGGTTTCAAAGGTGTTGAAAACAAGGTAGTGGGGCCACTACACAGATCCTCAGCTGAATACTCCTAATCTGCAATTGAAACACTTATGGTTACTCAACAGAAACTAGCACCGTAATGAAGGAATTGAGTAACTGCATAGAAGTTGCCGAGACTGAACTTGATTCCAGTGACTCGAATAGCATACAATTATGTTACACTTCTCATAAATGCTTTGCAAATTAAACAGCATGAAATATAAAGAGCAATACAGGTCTCACTGTAGGTATATCGCACTATGAAAAGAAAAGAAATTCATTGAAGATGAATAGGAACGTGGCTGACGAAAACCCTTAAATCTTGGTAATTTACCTTTCTCAGGAGCTGAAGTTCTCTTCTTATGAGGGCCAGCGAGAGGGAGGGCAAGTGAATTAAGTCACAGCAAAAGTTACTTTGGATACTTCCAGCCACATGTTGGGAATAGGCAGTTTAATGGAGCAAGGGACAGAGTTCTGTCCTTCATGGCTGCCTGAATATTCTAAGATTGAGTGTCTCTCTCCAAGGCCCTTTGTAGCTTCAGGGATTACGTTTTCTCTTCTTCTTAGGTGGCGTTGTGATCACTGTGCCCACATGGAAATGCGGGGAAGGTGACTGCAATTTCAAGATGGCGGAAAGCATGTGCTAAGCCCACCAACTGACCTGCCTTGGGCAACGATTAGCTCTGATCGGGTCCACACCTGGAATTAGGAATTTCCAACAACACTTTGGACAAGAAAGAGATTAAAGTGGTTTCCCCCCAAAAGGCAGTGGTGAGAGAGGTTTTAGAAGCGAATTTGCCTATAGTGAACCATACTAAACTGAATTAATTAATTGCTTAGTCCATTTTCCTTTGACTTATTGCTTGTAAGATGACGTATGAGAGGATATTCTTGATATCTTTCATAAGGGTACACTGATAAGAAGGTGTGAGTCTCAAATAATTATCCTAAAAATTCAATAATCTGCTGAAACATAAAATAAAAGTTCAGACAGGTATCCATACGGTACCTTCTCTGGGATATGTAATGACGTATTAATGACATTTTTTTTAAACAAATATTATAATCTATTTTTACCTTAAAATACACCCTTCTCTAATTATGCCCTTGAGTAATTTGAAATTATGTTAAGTTTTAGTTGATAATTTCTCAAGAATAGACGAATGCTTCAGAAATAAACAAAACAATAGAATAAATTTTGAAACACTCTATTATAAGGCGTATCCAAACTGTCATTCAGAAACTGATGCACACTTTTTGTCCTCCTTACCTATATATGTCTGAGATAATGATATATGCATATATATATATATATATATATATATATATATATATATATATATATATATATATATATGCATATATATTTACATACATAATTAAATATTCATGTAACGCAAAGGAAGGATTAAATTCTAAATTCCTAGAATCCAGTGGATCAACTTACAGTAACTGGTTTTAGGCTAAAAGGCCATTTTGCCTCTGACCGGTTGTATTCCACAAATCTCTGCTGATAAAGGCATTTCCTTCAAGGCAAAGCTACAAAAACATTTGTTTTAAAAGAATCGCCTTTAACTTTTACGATTTCCACTCTCACTATTCTTCCGGTCTCGATGTACATCTATTTACTCAGGTCTTTCGTTTGAGCAGTGTTTTACAAGTAAGTAGAGTAGCGGAACAATTACTATAATGCACCGACTATAAGGACAGGAATCTATCATATAAAGTAAGCGTTAACATACAAGCTACCATCTCATTTGTGCAGATGATTCATTATATGAAGTTCACATTTTATCGTTATTATTCACCATAATTTTTCATAAATAATTTCAAGAAAATTTCATCATCATCAAGTTTTATTTTCTCCAGTAATAAGAAATTTAAAGTATTGTACGAATATGGGATAATATAATTATCAATAAAGATCTAATGGCTATTAACCCTTGTAAAAGTGATAAATCTACATTTCTGAAGTCAACATAAACCTGTAGTAATGAAATATCAAGAACTGATTTCATACGTTGAAAGAATAAAATCTTGTAACTGGTGTAAATTACGTAATTTAAGTTGTCATAAAAAACTTGACCACATCTCCCAGACGCTCGTGGATAACGGGTACTCAAACCACCAAATCAATAAGGAGGTTTGCAAAGCACTGGATCGGTGGTACAACAAGAATGAGAGACTGCAGCCACATCCCCATGAGAAAATCCAGCTGTATTATAAGGCAAGAATACACTCACATTACCGTGAGGATGAAAATCCACTAAAGAAAATTATCATGGAGCATGTGACCTGCACTGAAGCCAACAAAGAACTCGAACTTGTCATCTACTACCAAAATCGCTGTACCAGGGACCTAATCATGAAGAACAATCTGACCCCGCCAGCAAGAGATCCCTTGAAGCAGAAGAGTGTAGTCTATCAGTTTTCATGCCCCGCCAGTGGATGCCCCAGCTCCTACATTGGAATGACTACCATGAAGCTGTCCAAGAGAGTTTCATGCCATGCGCAGGAAGGAGCTATTAGGAACCACACCAGGACCACTCACGAGGAAGCCATCTCCCGCGATGATATTATTAAAAAGACCAGGATAATAGACAGGGTCCCTGACCAGCGATGTCTATGACTGCCAGAGGCGCTCCTTATTCAACAAGAGAAGCCCTCCCTCATCACAACGCAGGAAGTGCTTTTCCTCCCCACCAGCTTAAGAAGAAATATACCAGGACATGACAATAATACCAGACCGAACAACACCCCCGGCCCAAGAATACCTGATGATACAAACAACCCAGCAGCCAATGAAAATTTGAGCCGCCGTGACGTTGCACCAAAGTTGCATGAGCCAGCAGGACTAATCTACAAAATCGAACGTCCGCTATCCCCCATAGACAGGAAAGGAGGGGTGGAGAAGGGGAGGCCAGGAAAGTGAATTGAGGGAGGGATGAGAAGGGGAAGGAGAGGGAGAGACAGGATGGGGATAAAGGACGTTCGAATGTATAGTTTGGCGATGCTTGACAACACCAAGTAAGTCAAGAGTAAACGCCTTAACTAAAAGCACTTGACAATGCTCTATATTACCAAAAATTAGCGAGAGGTGTCTTGTACGCTGTGTCAAAATACCATTTCGATCAAACAATTAGTTTGAAAGGTATTTGATAAAAACGATGACTCGCCGTCCCTGAAATGGATAGTAACTTACTTTAAAGAACAAGTGAAACTGTCAAGTACTGGGCACTGAAGGCAATTCTAATAAAGTAAAATATTTATGGTAAATCAGTCATGGCTTATAAGAGACACACAAAATTTTATTTTTGGAAAGTAAAGCAATAAAAAGTGATAGCTATGGAGGACTACTCGGTTACTCTTTCCTCCGGATTCTGATGAACATTTTATCACTTTCCTTTTTAAACTTGACTGGAAGATGTATGAGTGAATATGCTTACATGCTGCTCTGGGAGCAAGAGCTATGCTAGCTGACAATTGGCATAATATATAAAAATATCGACTGGATATTAATGATCTTTGGTCAGCAAGTCAAATGTGTGTTAACTCAGGCTTTGCAAAGTTTTCTACCGAGTGTTGCTATGACATACTGATATTTCAGCAAGGGAAGGTTGTAAATTGCTTCGCTGTTCTCAGCTTCTTTCATTATTTTCTTAATGTCTATCGTATTCACATCTTCCCATATACTGATTTTCCAATATGTCATTTTGAAACAGCTGGGACCTATCCACGAAAATTATTTATCCATTTTGCCAAGGTGACTACTCTACCAAAATGATAAAAGACTTTAGTTTGAATGTTACCAACGTTATTGAAGTTATAAATCACTTCCGGTGCTAATAACCAGGAATTCGCAGGACTTTTCCCTAACATTTCCTAATATCAGCAGTTATGACTTGGACCATGGACGGATAGTCTCTTGTTTGTAACTTTGTCATAAGTTGTATTTCAACAGAGATCTTTCTCATTCATAAGAGATCCCTGATCCCCTTTTCCTACCGAGAGCAACCAGTTTTGTTGAACAGCAGCACCAATGTACAGTAAATATGACTCACTGTCGAACTTCCCAGTTCCAGAGGTCCTTTACTCCTCACATCGTTGGACTGTGGAACAGGGAGCCTCCCTGCGGATATCACGCAATTTGAACTTCAAAAGTTCAAGCGAAGATGCAATACATTACCACCCTAATTCAATTCTCCTTGCATTTTAATAGCTTACTTACATTTTTTTCTGTGTGTTAATTTGTAAATTTATCTCTTCTTTTTTTAATAAGTGAGATCTGCTCTGTTTGTATTTCCCTTTACCTCCTCTTTCTTACTTCTAATGAGCGACATATTCTTTGGAAGCTTGAATTGCATGCCAGTGGCCCCTATGGGCTTATTCCATATGAGCAGCTTTCATCTACTGAATAATAATAATAATAATAATAATAATAATAATAATAATAATAATAATAATAATAATAATAATAATAATAATAATAATAATAATAATAATAATCAATTGCAATTCAGAATTCACACCTTTGGCCTTCCAGTATCCTCTTGAATAAAAGATAGGAAGCATTTCATTGCTTTGAGTATTTCATAGTTACGTCAATATTTGTCGAAAAATCTTGAGGGCAAGCGACACAGTCAGTATGTTATGAGGTTTATCTTCTTAAACCTAAAATACTAACTTGATAATAACTGGAACAATCGGAATTTATATAAAATATTTTGCATTTATGTATTTATATATGTAACTACTTTCAGTACAATCCAATCAGTAATACTCTTGTGGATGGAAGAAGTTACATATTTTTTCTAATGAGAAGCTGAAGAAAATCATTCTACTTATTATATGTGATTCGGTTCTAATTCTGCTATTTTACATGTTTTCATATTTGATAATTCACATTGAATTCCAGACTGTTCTCATTAAATAATTTTGCAAGCTGTCGAAAAGAATGGCTGTCAATATGGGAAACTGTAATAATTTGTAACAATCATTAAAATCTAAACAGAGATGCGTGCTATTGACCCAAAAACATGTCTGAAGTTTCTCTATATATTCTTATAACCTGTTATTTATCTTGGCTGTGTTCCTGATGACAAAATTCCCTTTAAAACTCGTGAGCATAAGTACCTCCGCATGTTACTATCACACCTAAAAACTTGTTAGATGCGTAAGTTACATTCATGCTAAACCCAGCATTCTTTCAACCTATGAGGAGATCCCACCGACCTAAATCCCTTTTGAGAAATCGAAGAACGAGTCTATCTTTTGTCAGACTTTGATCCGGTATATGTTTGCATATGGGTATGCAATTCTCATTTCCCTTTAAATATTGTCCAGTCAATGGATTGCTTGAAGTATTGCACCCGTCGATATCTTTTCATATCCTTATAATCTACGACTTGTTTTCAGTTCTATTAACCTTTCCATTACCTTACAACGTGCCTAAGAAAGCATTTTGATACCTCTGGAAGAATCGACTCTCGCGGGTTCAGCGGCGGGGCGCTGCCAGATGTTCGGCGGAAATTTAAAGGCCCCTGAGTTTTTCTAAAGGCCCGTTCATACGCATTCCACTCCCACTTTTATGAAAAAAAAGTTTGTTTTATTACTATTTTTCACTAAAAAATCGAGATATCTCAAAGCTTTTTTTTTTTCAATCTGATCAGCATGAACCGTACGATACGTTGGGACGCATGAATACAGGCAACCTCTACCGCCTCACAGTCACGCCGCCATCTAGTTAGTTTGCGAGAGAAGGTTGTATACAAATCGAATATTTGTTATTTTATCGTAATTATATCGTGTTTGTGCATTACTGTGCAGTATGTTGTGATAATGATGCGGCCCGCCGAGCTTAAGCAGGCCCAGAGAGGTCGTGCTCTAGAACTAGCGCGGAAAAAGCTAAGGGAAAACAATATCTAAAAGTCCTGTGGAAAGTGTGGGTGTTGGGGGGGGGGGAGCACGTGTCCCCCTGTTCAGCCACTGACTGAGACACCTTTAATGTTACGAAAACAAGTGAGATAAGGAAAAAATATATACATTCCAACGAAGATGAAACTCATGAAAGTGACAACATTCCGATGTTTTGTGAAAAAGGTTAAAAACTTGCAGAAAATTGTGTAACAAACCGAAATGCAATTCAAAGTGCAAAGTTGATTTGAAAAAAGGTAGGTTGTGAGGTAGAAGTGGTTGTAAAATGTATGAAATGTGAAAGAATAATGTATGAAGATAAGCCTCAGACTGTTAGAGTTCCAGACTTAAAAGTAGTTTTGACTGACACTAATATGAGAATGGTTCTTTCAAGCATGTTGGATGATGTTGGAGTTCTTCACTGGTAGGGTGGGTAGAGTTTTGGCTGGCACGCTGTTGGCCCAGCGTTCGACTCTCCGAGTGGCCAATGAAGAATTAGAGGAATTTATTTCTGGTGATAGAAATTCATTTCTCGTCATAATGTGGTTCGGATTCCACAATAAGGTGTAGGTCCCATTGCTAGGTAAGCAGTTGGTTCTGCGCTACATAAAAATAAATCTAATCCTTCGGGCCATCCCTAGGAGAGCTGTTAATCAGCTCAGTGGTCTGGTTAAACTAAGTGATACTTAACTTTTTCTGGATGATGTTGGATGCGGGGGCCTAGAAAGACAAACTGGTGTCTTAGGCTTACCAACACTAACTTCAGGTGCGTTTGCAAACTATCAGAACGCGATTTGTGCTGCTGTTCGTGATAAATATAATGCCCAGAAAGATGCTACCATAAAAGCAGTGTTCAAATACAATGATATTAGATTTAGGAGTGATGCCAAATGAAAATGGAGTAACTGACGTTGATGTCAGCTTCGATGCAACTTTGATGACACGAGGTCACAAGAAAAATTGGCGTTGCATTTGTGGTAGAGATGGACACTGGGACAGTACTGGATTTCGAAGGGTTGTGTTCTTATTGCCATAGCTGCGCTATTTTTTCAAGTAAGCTAAAAGCAGGGGAAATCTCTAAAGAACAGTATGAAGCTAAGATCAAGAGACACAAAGATAGAAATCGTTGCAAGATAAATTAACCTGGCTCCTCTGGTGGAAAGGACGCCCATGCTGAACTTATAATGTGGCAAAAGATCGGAAGCACTGAATAAAATGATATATAAA
>NC_089782.1:59537021-59564521 GCF_040412425.1 Macrobrachium rosenbergii | reverse complement strand
ATATATATATATATATATATATATATATATATATATATATACATATATATATATATAAATATATAAATATATATATATATATATATATATATATATATATATATATATATATATATATATATATATATATATATATGCAGTTATCTATGCTACATGCTTGTTGACACATCCCTATTGACACTCAATGGGTATTTGATGTATAATCGCTCCAAAAGACTCAGTCACGTTGTTACTAATTCTCAGCGGATGTTATGACCTCCCGCATTGCTGAATGTTGAAAGACCTAGAAAAGATGTCCGGTTAAGACATGGAGCATAATTCTTTCTTTTCAAGCCTGCTCGCTTTCAATAAGGGTAGCCGGATCTTGACTAATTTCATTTTCATCGCATTTAGCTTTTATCTTTCCAGTTACTGACGTAAGTCGGTTTAAAAGATGCCTGCTTGACTTTCAGTGTCTACAATGCTAATAATCTAACTAGTTGTTCATTCCTTTTTGTCCCACTCTCATTCATTTTTTCGGAGCGCTGAATAATCAGTGACTTTCTAATGTCTAATATTTTATCTCCGTCCTAGACATTTTTCATGCATAAGAAACGAAGAAGGCTTAAGTAGTCCTAACTCCATTGTAATAAAATAAAAAGTAATTCCTCTTATTGGACTTTTTACAAAGAGAGAACACAGAATCTGCTTTTAATGATAATGAAGTAAAACTTTCTATTAATTGTTACAAGAACGCTCAATTTTCTTTTAAGGTAGAATGCTTTTCTTTTTTTTAAACCTTGCATCTTACTCATTCGACAAAGAATCTTGAAAGACCCCGTAAGCTGGTTCACGAAGTCTTCACTTCGAGGTTTAAATCCCTGGCAGGTCTGGCGTTCCTTCTCCTTCTTTTATATTTTGAAGTAGATAAGAACTAAATCGTGGTCATAATCTCTGTTCAGTTCGTGTTTAGTGTCTGTTCTATTGAGAGCAGACTTGCCTCCCAGAGTTGCGGCGAGCGTTTTTCATTGCTTATATCCCAATTACTGTTTCACGTTTAATTCGAACATAATTGCTCATTGATAATCTACATTTTTTCTTTCCCTGTGCACTTGCAAGCTACTTTCAAAAATATGTAGTAAGGCTTTGAGTATAAGGAGAAATTGTTTGTGCTTAAAAACCCACAACTGGCAACTTGGAAGCGTCCATAGTCAGACCAACTCATCAAGATCATTATCACCTTTGACCCTGTAATCATCATCCTCATTATCATTACCCTATTCATCACCATCTGCCCGGCTTAACATCATTATGCTCGTCACCACAATACTTCCTCGCCTCTTAGCGAAATCGTTATATAGTTAAGCCCCATCATCTTTCGTTATTTCTAAAGATCGCTTTACAAGGATTGTCCAAGACCAATCATAGTTTGGAATCGTGTTCAGGTTTTACCTGAAAGCTTTAATTGTAACGATTGCTTTTTATTGTCTATTATCTTTTTATAAATTATTTGATCATCACAAAATAATACGTAATTTGCCTTGTCAGAAGAATTTTTCCTTCTTGATGTTTGGTTTGTTTGATATATATATATATATATATATATATATATATATATATATATATATATTATATATATATATATATATATATTATTATATATATATATATATATATATATATACACAGGAAGGCAGTAAAGAAGTTTATGTGAATATGATAGTTCTAGTGTTCGTCTAATCAACGGTTTGTAAGCATAACGCACTATAGTAACATCAAACGCAAAATAGACTTCTCTCTGCCTCTCTCATGGTCATTACCATTATCATCATTTTCATCTTTGTTGGTATCATTGTCACTGTCGACGTCATTACTGTCAGCATTATCCTCGTGATCAAATATTTAACAGGTACTGCCATTTTTCACAAAAGAGGTCACCATCGCCATCATTTTTAGCATCCTCACTACTGCTATCTATGTTATGTTACTATCACATCTACTGCCATTGCCTTCTTCACCTCCGTCCTGATGTCACCACCTTAGTAATTGCTACATCCCCTTTCATTGCTTTTGACACTACTTATATAGTTATCACCACCATTGCCTCCGTTGTCATCACTTTTGGTGTCACTGCCACATCCCCTATCATCGTCCGCACCATCAAAGTCATCCTCAGTCATTTTTATCACCATCTTTTATTATTGACGCTTGTTATCATAATTAATTTCCTCCAACCCGTACAGTCTAATAATAATTTATAATAGCTATTGATCTCTCGACAGTTTATCACTATGGAGTATTAATTGCATACCGTCATTATTACAAGTGTTCTGCGGTACAACTGGTATAGCACAGCTATATTGCAAGTACTTAAGACTGTTCACTTTTAATCATTTTTCTGTGTATTAATGAACACGAATTTAGTTTGGTGTGGGAACTGCTTCAGTATGCTTATTTATGTGTGTGTGTGTGTGCGAGAGAGAGAGAGAGAGAGAGAGAGAGAGAGAGAGAGAGAGAGTAGAAGAAAGTTAAGTATACCTTAGTTTAACCAGACCACTGAGCTGATTAACAGCTCTCCTAGGGCTGGCCCGAAGGATTAGACTTATTTTACGTGGCTGAGAACCAATTGGTTACCTAGCAACGGGACCTACAGCATATTGTGGAATCCGAACCACATTATACCAAGAAATGAATTTCTATCACCAGAAATAAATTCATCTAATCCTTCATTGGTCGGCCGGAGAATCGAACTCGGGTCTAGCAGAGTGCTAGCCGAGAACTCTACCGACTCGTCCAACGAGGAACTAGAGTGAGAGTGAGAGAGAGGGAGAGAGATTTCAACGTAATTAACATTCATAAGATATCACTTATAGATAAATTACCTACTTTAGTCATTTCTCTGTGATTCAAATAATTAATGAGAATTTGTTTTCTTTGCAAAAGCAATTCAGTCGGGAATGTGCCTGAGATCATTAGAGGATGTCTCTCTACTACCAACGATGAGCACAACTGGCTTAGATTTTTGCAATACGATTTCGTTTTGTAGTTGCTTTTATCCTGGACATATATCTCAGGTTTGTCGTAATTCAAGATAACAATTTTAGAACAATTCGTTGCCTTCCTAAGTATGTTGAATGCTAAACAAGTCGTGTGTACCTGCAAGTTCATTTCTAAATTCGTAATAACCAGTGTTCTTGGTAAAAAGCACGATTACTTACAAAAGAGTATTTTGACCAACTACTTTGTTTATTAACAACGAATCGCAGGTTTTAAGTAAAAAAAGAGGACTTACTGTAAATTTGCACAAGAAAAGCTCTGTTGATTTTATTACAGCAAATTCAGTTCTTGTTAATTTTGACAGCGTATCATGGAATATAATTATTCAGGCATGATTTCATTGTCTTAGGACGTTCTTACAGATCACTGAAGTTCTCAGTTTTTATTTGAAACTATATTTGGCAAGGTTCTCATTAGAGCCTTTTTAGTTTCAAGTTATTAATAAATAGCTGTATTAAGGCTAGGTAACGCTAGAGGTTAATATAGTTTTTATTTTGCGTAATACAGTTTTGATAAACACCATTAAAGTTCTTTGCTTTATTTGAACAGTATATTTTGACAAGCCTATTATAGCCTAAGTTATTTCTAACAAATATGTCATGCCGAAAGGTATTTTCTAAAAGTAGGCATTAGCAAGTTGTCATAAGATATTGATGTTATTTGGGAAAGAGAGATTCAGCAGGTTTGGTAGAGTAACAAACAAGCCTGTTAAATTAAAAATTTTTTGGTGAAGCTCTTTTTTGACAAGGCAATAAGAGCTTTTCAAGTTTCAAGTTTTTCTCCACTTGTTTGTTATAGGGGTTTTGGGAACAGGTTATTTTCAAGGGTCGGTAGGATGGGGGCTAATTTTGCCTATACAAACGCTTAGTAACGCTTCCTTGAGAATAGCTATGTTACGAGATAATAAAAAAATACGTTTAAGCTCCATGTAAAAAGATTGCTTACTACTTGATAGCTGGCAGTTCTACCATAGTCCTGAAATGATTATTTCATGTATTTTGAACATTCTATATCTCATTAAACCAATTTTAAAAGTTCATACTTGGTACCTGTGAGCACAAGATTTAAACTCAACCAAGTAGGACAAGGTTAAGGTCTGTTGATGTCCCAAGCACACTCGAATGGTGGCGACCTGCAAACTTTCCATTACCTTGCTGGTGACATCCTCTCAGGTTTTATTCTCCCACTATGCAAAACAAAATGAATTTCAACAACATAAATTAGAGAAGAACGTGCAAATAAGGAAAATTACAAAAATTTGACTTAGAATTCGTCAGTAAAATGGCGTGAGAGGATAATAGCTGGATCAGTGTCAGCAAAGGGAGCAGTTTTAAAGTATAGAAGGTCATGAAGATAGATATTTTACTTGATCTCTCTTCTCTAATTCCTTTTGATTAATAGTTTCAGTATTGTTTATTTTTTTCATCTGTCATTTTTCCGCAATTTTTAGAGGATCATTTCTCACGTCCCTTCCAATTCCCAAAAGCATCTTAGCCTCATGGCCTCATTATCACCCTCATCTTGAGAGAAGGGGAGTTTTTGGCACAACCGTTTCCCCCGGGCGCACGTAGGCCCCCCTAAATGCTGGCCGATAAATCCTGGGCCTCTTTAAAATCTAGATTGAATTTGGAGATTAAGGGGAGAGTGTATCTGGATGATACTTTGGAGGCCCTGGTTCCCTCAGACATTTCTCTCTCTCTCTCTCTCTCTCTCTCTCTCTCTCTCTCTCTCTCAACTCCTCGTTTTTATTTTTCCCTTGTTTTACTTACCTGGGGAGTTTTGGAATCGGGAGTAATATCCTCAGGCGATGAAGAAATGGGGCCACGGTTGCACAACAGAGGAGAAGGAATTCTTGAATTCGTAAAGGAGACTAAGCGAGAAGCTGAAGAAAGGTGATGAAACATGGTAGAAGGTAGAAAGTGAGATTTAGCAAGTGAAAAGTAGCTTGAAGTGGAGAAGGAAGATGAGAATTCAAGTAGGTACTGTGCCAAAAATAAAAAAAAATATATGAACGTGTGCTATGTTCACTCAAGTTCGTTTATATCTATGACTTCACCTGTCATTCTAAACCAGTCAGTATTTCTGGGCGTGTGTTTGCGGTAGGACACATAACCTAATGAATTGTTAAAGTTTCTTATTACTTTTCCAGCTGCCTCTTTTTGGATTCGAATTCTGATGAGAGTACCATTGTAGTATTTGTCATATGATACTCATTGCAATCGAGTTTTAAGTAATTGTATATCGTATAGTGCGACACTAACTCTTATTGTTAAGTACTTCACAGTTTAAATAATAATATGATATTGCAAAGTATTATGTCTGGAAGTAACTAACAATCAAAACCGAAGAAACGAATTGCAGTGTACGCAAAGAGATGTCAGATGTTTACATGTGCATGGTGATGTTTTGGTTGACGGAGATCAGTTAGCTATACGAATCCGCATATTCTCGTTTTGTTAAGGTATGTGATTACCCATGGGAATTTTCTTTGGTACACATGAGGCGCAAAATAACGCCTGAGGTAACAGAAGTGATAATCAAGTTTCCATAATATCTCCAAGGATTTATCTCCTTCAGTCACTGTGATAGACTGTAAATACGATGATTCTAAGAAAATTATATAAGCAGTAAAACAAATGGGAGGCATGAAAGTGAGGTTGCATGTGCATGTGCTTGTATTAGTATGATATCATCACAATGTGCAACACATATATATATGTGTGTGTGTGTATATATATATATATATATATATATATATATATATATATATATATATATATATATATATATAATTGTTGATCAGTGTGTTATCTAAGCTTGCATATGTATGATAAGCGGTGAATCATTGATGCATCATAAATTCACAATGTATTGACGCGTAGACACAAATTCTTCTTAATTTATTTGATTAATGAATTGGGGTGAATTAAGGGAAGAACCGGAGGTCATCAGGTAATCGAGTACCAGCACAAAATCCAGGTAGCTAAAAACAGGATCTTGGGGTTTCAAATCCGGGTCCATTAAATTGGAATGTTTACGTGCAGGCATTTTGTTTTTCTTATTTTTCCTTTTTATCAAATAAGTGGCTTGACACACATTTTCTGCATTTGTTAACCACAAATAGTGTCATCCTGGTTGTATATTTATATAAACATAAGTAAATATATTTTATATATGTGTATATTTAACTTTGGGGCTCGCTTTCTCGCAGAAATGACTAATTTCTAGTTTATTATAACATAAAAAAGGGTTTTAATGTACTAATCTTTGAGTAATACTTTTCTGTTCCGTTTAACGTGTTATGTTGTCTTGTATATCTGTCGAAGTTTAGGGATGTATTTGCATGTGTTTGAGAAGCCACAGGGACTTGTTTGTTGATATGTATTTGCATATATTTGCATTTACGATAGCTCTTTTGTCTGTGAGTGTGTGTGTGTGAAAGAGAGAGAGAGAGAGAGAGAGAGAGAGAGAGAGAGAGAGAGAGAGAGAGAGAGAGAGAGAGACTTACATGCGTTGTATAGATACATGGAAGGAATTATTTATATTTTATCTTTTTTTACACAGCATTTTTTTGTGTTCACTAAAAATTTCCGTATGCCGATGCATTTACTGGGTGACTCTCTCTCTTTCTGTCTGTCTCTCTCTCTCTCTCTCTCTCTCTCTCTCTTAACAAGATAATCAGGTTTGGTTGCGATTGGTGACATAAGAGAAACCAGTTGATTAATGCAATTTTGCATATTATTTTAGATGCAAATATATTGTGCATTTGATTATACTAGGAAAATGTTAAAATATCGAGGCATGGCTAATGAGATATTATTATTTTAATTTGCATCTTAATGTTTGTTACGTGAATGTTACATACCGTAAATAGTTTAGGCTAAAACCTAACAGGTTATAGAGATGTCTTTCACTATAAATTTTGTTGGTGACGCTATTTTTGTTTCTAAATGTAGAGTACTTTGTATGAATACACTTTTGCTGTGACATTTAAATTTTAAGTATTTGCTTTACAGAAAAAGTTATGTTTTGGATTCTGTTGTTTCAGCATTAAAGCAAATTAAAATGAACTAATATGATGTTACAAGGTGGAGCATTGATAATTTTTTAACCTAGGATTTAATGTAAGTCTTCGTTTCTTTTGTATTGAAGGGACGGACACTCGTATTTTCTTTGGAAGGTGCAAAAAGGTCAAGGAAGACGATAGTAAGGACTTTACTAACGCAAACTTCGCATACCACTTGACTCAGTTACTGGAATTTTTCATGGCTGTTGCGGTACCCGACAGGCTGTACTTTCTTTTGGACCACAAATTATTATATCTAACTTCTGAAGTTCTGAACTTCTTTCTCTTGTGTTCTGCGAGTCCCGTGCTTTGCCTGCGCTGTAAAGGGGCACCTTGACATTTGTCTAATGGATATGTGTTGGGATTATATATTTATCAAGTTAATTTTGTTTTCATATATATATATATATTTTTCTTACATATATATATATATATTTATATTATTAATATATATATATATATACATATATATATATATATATATATATATATATATATATATATATATATATATATGGATATATGTATGTATGTGTGTGTGTTCCAGCATAACTCAGAAACGCATTGAGCAATTTCAACCAGACTATCTGGAAGAGAATACTGTGGGGATAAGACATCACCCTGAGGAATAATAGTGTCCCCAAGGTGTGTGAGGGGAGTGACATGCAAAATAACCGAAACGTCAGATATTGGGGTTCAAACTATATTTTCGAGTGTCGTTGAGACAGCGACACTCCTGGTGCTCTTGTCAAAACAGCCTTGGGAAGGGATAAAGGAGGAGGGGTGAAAAATGTCAAATGACAGATGTTAGTGCCTGATCCATAGTTTTCAAGTTGCTGAGATGAGTAGTGATACTCCCGATGCCCTTTAAGTCCAAGTTCAGCCCCAATAGCAATAGGGGGTTGAGAAGAGGTGAAATATAAAACATCAAAAATGCTGGGAAATGTAACGGAAGCAACTATCTTAACAGGAAATGGAGAGAGAGAGAGAGAGAGAGAGAGAGAGAGAGAGAGAGAGAGAGAGAGGAGAGAGAGAGAGAGAGGTGAAGACGTAGAGGGGTGTTAGGGAGAGAGAGAGAGAGAGAGATGTCACAAAGTGCTAGGAGACAAAGATGGTTATTATAGATACCTAAGAATATGTTATATAGAGAGGATTCATTCATTGTCATCTCAGAGCCTTCCAAGCAAATGCCAGGTCATCTGGCTTAGTGTGTAGCACATACACATACATGACCTACCACATGTGTGTATGTAAAAAAATACACATACATACAGAGCAGCATATTATATATACATATATATATATACATATATATATATACATATTACATACATATATATATACATATACATATTAGACAACTGCCTACCTATGAACATTCAAATTACCAACATTCAGAGAGGCAAAAACAAATGGGATCACAAATTAAACACGTGTTCGTGAGCGTTTCCCCTTGCCACACCATAGTTCGCCATATTTTGTTTTTTCGCTCATTCTACATAGGAGTACTGCATGCATGAAAAGTGTATTGTGTTTTAGGATGAAAAAACGTACATTAATGTGTTAATTTTATATCAGTATCAATGTACTTAAATAGGCGTGAAACGTTCAGTAGCCAACTTTACACCATCATACAAACGGCTATTGGAACGTAACTCGTTTCTGGCAGCGTGTTGTTCGTATATAGCATACATATATATATATATATATATATATATATATATATATATATATATACATATATATAAGTATATACATATATATTAAACCCTCATCCTTATCACATAGCGGGGCTCTTCAGGAGACCCATGTTTTGCCAACCTCTGGCAACCAGTTCAAACATTTTCAGTCCTTCGTTTTTCCTGCCAAATTTCATTTGTATACTTTTCATTGGGCAGTTGTCCTCTGTTCCTTTACATGATCTAGCTTATCTCAAACAGATATGCATTTTTTCTACCTTTGAGGATTTTATATATATATATATATATATATATATATATGAGTATATATATATATATATATATATATATATATATATACCTACCCTAGATATTTTACGGCAAAATAGTTCTATTCATTGCAAAAGCTCTCAGTTTCTTTTTCATTTACATCGATATCCTTTTTCATACCATAGGATTGCTCACTCAAACAATCCCTTCAAATATCCCAATCTTTTCCGCATGCAGATTTGGTCCACTTCTTTTCCAGACGAGCAGCAGAGATCCCACTTTGTATCTTGCTTTGAATGAATGTGATTTACCGCTTGTCTCATCCTGCCATCATCTGCACACTTAAATGTCCGGCAATTAGCCACTTACATACAACTTCGTTCTTATAGCTTCAGTTTCCACTGATAATCTTTGGTAAATATCTGGCTTCACTCTTCCTTTGAAACGATTTCGAGCTTCTCTACCAGTCCTTGCAGCTTCCCTTCACGTTCACCAACCTTGTATCGCCTACCATAGGCACTCCAGACACCATTCCCTACCCTTTTTCTCATCCCGCAAACTTTTACCTATATCACCACCCCTTTCATAGAAATACTAGCAGCTGGCGAAGGTAACACCCTTCTATCTAAACGTTTTCCGCATCAAACCATTTACTTTCCCTTGTTCATATTCTAACCAATTCAGTGATTTTACTGTAAACTCTAATAAGAGCTCACAACAAGTTACCTTTTGCACTATATACATCTAAAAACACTGCATAAATTCCTTCCCCTTTTTGTTGAAACTTCGCAGACTTTAATTCATGATAATAGTTAACCCACACCCGCTCTCTCTCTAAACCCTCGCCGATATTCCCGTGTTGATCGTCTGCTAATTGTTTTGCTTCGCCATGGAAAATATTTGATGAACCTTTTCAGTTGTCTTTAACTATATTATATCCCCGTCATCTTCACAGTCAACTGTATTGCCTCTTACCTTGTTGAAAGAACCAGTGATCCCTCGTGCCATTTTACTGAAAGTTATCCCCTCATCCTGATAAACATTATACATCTTGATTAGCCACTCAGTTACGTTAGTGCCATCATACTGCAGCATCTCGCTTGCCCCATCAACTCTCGGTGCTTTTCCAACCTGCAGCCCTTTAATTGCCTTACTGACATCATCAAATATGTGCTATTCTTTTTTCATCCTTCATCTCCTTGTATGTTAATCTCACTTTTCTTTCAAATTCTTTTGTCTTAATTGCACTGGTTGCCATATTGTGATCCCTTCCTCCCCCCTACCAACAGCATGATTCTTCTATTTTCACATTTGCTTCAAACAAGCAACAATTACATATATCTCTGGTCATATCTCTATTGTCCTCTTCTGCCCATCAACGTATTCTTCCATCTATCCTGTAACAACAAATAATATACCAAAATTGTCTTCACTCTACACATTTCAGAATATACCGATAATCTCCTCTTGAAACCATGTATGTCTACCATTCAGTTGCTTTTTTCAGATGACATTTCTTCAAGGATCCATTGCTATTCACTATAGTTATTCCAGACTTACTGATGACATCTCTTCCTCTACCACTTACTTAATTTGAGTTCACACAACTCAGCCATCTTTTCTCGTTGTCCAAAACCAGCTGGGTATGGATTCACATTACAGTGAACGATATGACCCTTTTAAAGCCTTTTCTGAAAAGAAAACTATTGTGACGGCTTTGTCTGTCCGTTTGCACTTTTTCTGTCCGCCCTCAGATCTTAAAAACTACTGAGGCTAGAGGGCTGCAAATTGGTATGCTGACCCTCCACCCTCCAATCATCAACATACCAAATTACAACCCTTCAGCCTCAGTAGTTTATTTGCCTAAGGTTGTGTTAGCCACAATCGTAGTTCTGGCACCAATATAGTACCTGGCTGTGTCCAGCACTGACCGTGGTTGAGTTTCATGGGCTGTGTTAAGAATTTGCAGGCCGTGGCTGAGTTTCATGGGCCGCGGTTGAAAGTTTCATACAGCATTATACGCTGTACAGAAAACTCGATTGCGCCGAAGAAACTTCGGCGCATTTTTTACTTGTTTTTCTCTGAACCCAGAACCTTGCAGAATCCTACATTGTAAAGGAGTTATTGCTGCTGTCGTAAGGAAATAGTCCAGCCGTCGTCATTTAGTGGAACCCTTACTTCTTCAGTGAGTCAAAGTGTGCAGCCTCCAGTACAACCTGCTCCCTTTAGAAGGGTGGCTGTGGAAGGCATTTACCTTCCAGTTCTCTGCAAGTTTTTTGAGATAACGTTGCTAATCCAATGCCCTTCACCCTGATTATGACGCACAATAGCTGACTAACTACCAGACACATAATTCTACTGCTGAAGTTAATAGGTGAATTTTTTTTTCTTCCTAAATGGGACTTAACTGGACTGACTGGTAAAGGCAAGATTGGTAATCAGAACCATATTAGCACACACACACACACACACACACACACACACACACATATATATATATATATATATATATATATATATATATATATATATATATGTATATATATATTTGTATTTTTGTGTATGAATTTATGCAAGAAGCATGAAAATGCAAGTAATGTGGAGATGAATGATTGTAGTGTGCGTAGACGGCTTCGAGGTGCTGCTGATGGGCCACATGTGTATGTGAAGGCATCAGCTAACATCATGTAAGTGTTTTGCATAGGTTACTCCACTTTCAAAGTACGTAAGCATAAATGGCAGTAAACGTTATGTTGATTTATCTTGGAACCATCGGCTTTAGGCAAATGGTTTAGTGCTGAAAGTTTATATATATATATATATATATATATATATATATATATATATATATATATATGTGTGTGTGTGTGTGTATGTGTGTAAAATATCATATATGTATATATATATATATATATTATATAATACAGACTGTTTGTATTTGCTTTTATACAAGTATAGATAAAAGGTTTTGTAAGACACTGTATCCTGTTACTGTTTGATAAATGATTTATTAAAATTTTACTTTTAAATTGTGCTAAGAAATAACTTAGAAAAGCTCCCCAAACCTTTCAGAAAGAACCAGAATAAATATTAAAAAAGCTGAAAGGGTATGCTTACAGGCTGGTAGCTTTGGATGGTTAAATTGATTGTCCTTGCTGATAGAGTCAATTCAGGATACACACCTACCCATGTTGACATGACCAAGTGATTTGAAATGTAAAGAGAGTGTCGCAGACCTGTAACACGGCTGAGTGCTCTGGAATACTGGGAGGGGGATGAAAGGTGGGGGAGAATGAAGAGGGTAGCCTCTGGCCTGATGGGGAAGAAATTCCACTTGATGGGGAGGTGTGACGGCTGACTGCTTTATGGCGACGATTATTTGAGACGTGGTGGTGAGAAAAACAAAAGAAAATAACAATATCATCGTTACGCTGCAGTTTAGTACGCGTTGGAAAATCACCGGCATGTTCAGAAACAAAGTTTTATAGTATCGGTCACGATGCACGATGCTTGGAGGTCGTGTGCCACGAAAAGGAATTTCACGAAAGCATTACTGAATGGTGGAGGATTTCAGTGGGAGGTAAGTGAGCCAATCTTTCCCCTCTGCTAACGTCCTCTTCCCGTTTTTTATGCCTCCCGCAACGTCCTTCTTCTTCCTTCCTTACCATGCATGTGTAGAGGTGTTGGCAATTCTTTTTTTATTTTACTCTATAGCAGAAGCTCTTGCAAGGGAAAAGTATTGCGAACAGAGTGGGTTAAGAGTAGTCTGCATTGAGAGAGGGAGAGAGGGAGAGAGAGAGAATATCCAAAGGAGACGAACGCAGTATAGAATGAGGCTCGATGAGAGAGTCAGATAAGAGAGGCAGAGGCAAATGAGCAAGGAGATTCCTTCTGGCAAGACCAAAGAATGCAAAGGAAGATTTGAGGATTTTTTTTTTTAGTATTAGCAAAGAGAAATTAAAAAGCGTAGTTTATTTATAAAAAAATATATATATATATATATATATATATATATATATATATATATATATATATATATTTATTTATTTATTTATTTGTAAGAGTGAGTTAGACGGGTAGATTTTTACCATAAGTTTTTCCTCATTTGAGGGGTTGCTGTCAGAAGAGTAGAATGGGCGTGTTTTCAGCAAGTTGAGGCTGTTGGGCCTGGGTATGTTTTTTTGACTCCCAAACAGACACTGGTACTGATTGGTAGCAATTTTTGGGGGATGGTAGGCTGCTGAAAACCAGTGACCTAACGACATGAGCTGGAGTTAGGCTTATACCACTGCCTACGATACCTAACATATTTATATATATATATATATATATATATATATATATATATATATATATATATATATATATGTGTGTATGTGTGTGTGTGTGTGTGTATGTGTATGTACATATATATATTATATATATATATATATATATATATATATATATATACATATAGAGAGAGAGAGAGAGAGAGAGAGAGAGAGAGAGTATATATATAGTAGCAGGTAGCAGATAGAGAAATGAAAAGTTTAGAAGAAGAACAACAGACATGACTATCAATGAAATGTTAATTGTGCCAGCTTAAGTCGTCTTGTTGTGTTCACTTATCGACCGATTTCGACAAGTTACTCATTAGTAATGGTGGAAAGCGTGCTTTATAGTCTAGTTTGCCAGCGTGTTACTATACAGTCAGCTTATTTATGTTGTCAGTCGGACAGCCTGACATACGGCAGCTTTATTTCAAACTCGTGGTTTCGTAGCAGATACAGGCAGCGCCAACCCACCGTCACCGGTTACCGAGTAACGAGCTTACGCCAGCAATTTACCTGCGGCATGCCTGCCCGCATGACCAAAACACGATGCTATAGGTCACGTTATCAGGTGCAGCCGACATAAATTGGCAAACAACCATAAAAGTTCAAAACAGCGTTTTCAAGATTAGTCGGCAGTGGAGTTATCAAGGCAATAGTTAACTCTTATTTAAAAGAATATTTGACAATGTGCGCCTTACGAAGCTGAGAATTGACAGTTGGTCCTCTCATCGGGGCCTCATATTTCTTCGGGGCAACAGCTTCATTTCAAGAGTCGCAGTGCCAGCAGGTCTGAAGCTGAATGCCAGGCACAGCATTTGCCACAGTGGTTTTCTAGCTGAGTGCCTTTCCAGGTGCGTGACTCTGGCTGGCAAAAGTTAACCTTCTGCCTGCAAATGCTAGGGAGCGAAATGTGACCTTCGGGACAGTCGTCATCGAACACTGACTGCCCGTTCAGTGTCATCACCGTGCCAGGTCAGCAGTCACAGTTGTTATCAACTGGTGTACAGTGCTGTCGCTTGAGTTCCAGCCTGGGATCTTCCAGCAATGCGCACCTCTCTCTCTCTCTCTGATTATATACATTAACATAACACATATCATCATCAATATCAATACATATATATATACATACATATACACATACATACATGGTTGGCTAAGGTTAGCATATACATATATATTTATGTGATCTTTTAATCAGCAAATATTACATGTTCTATCTAAACAAGGAGATCGCAGTTACTTTTCAGTGTGCAACAACAGCCGAGGCAACTGTCGCCATCGTAATTACAATTAATTACTTGTTACGCCTAGAAATGCGAAGTGAAAAATGACCGAGATGATCACGCACAATGATCTGTCTGCTCGACTTGGAGCAACGTCCACTCTGTTTAAGAATCAGCTTGAAAGGTACAGCGAACACTTTTTAAATGCGAGTTTACGAATGCAAAATGTAATGTCAGTTCATGATATAGCCTACTTTCTGGCGCATTTTTACATAAAACTGATGAGCTAATATTGGCAGTGCGACACAATAGCCGACAGCACGTGCTGCCTTTCTATTCCAAACTTCTTCCCCGAAAAGTTCTGCGTGTTAGAATTCAAGGGAAAGAGCTTCAGGGCGAGGAGTACCTGTGGAAAGGAATGGTATGCACCGAACATTAGTGCCAGGGAGTGTTGGAAGAAGCTGACAGTTTAGGCTGTTACATTTGTTCGATGTTATAAATGAGCTGTGTAGCCACAACAGCTGATACATTAGCGAGGCAGGCCATCTCGTGCCGTCCTCTCTCTCCTCCTCTCTCTCTCTCTCCTCCTCCCTCTCTCCTCTCTCTCTCTCTCGGCAGATACACCACTAATAAGAAATGTTATCATAACTGGGCTTTGATTCAGCCTGTTTCTTTCTAGTATTCAGTTTCAGTCACCCATCATTTTCTTTTACTTGAATTTGAGAATCTGATTAACAGTCATTCAACGATTTATCATACAATCGCAATCAGTGTCTATAATTTCGCCTTGCAAGCTTTGAAGGTTTGCTTCAGCATTTGCCATTATTTCACTTTCGGTTTTTACTCGCATTATCAATACATGCATGTGCACACGTACAGCATAAATTATATATATATAT
This sequence comes from Macrobrachium rosenbergii, assembly GCF_040412425.1. Lineage (NCBI taxonomy): Eukaryota > Metazoa > Arthropoda > Malacostraca > Decapoda > Palaemonidae > Macrobrachium > Macrobrachium rosenbergii. The sequence goes on along the minus strand of NC_089782.1, from coordinate 59,549,032 downwards.
ATATATATAGCAGTTATACATACATACATATATACATGATACTATATATATATATATATATAACTATTTGTTTAACGTAGTTTAGTTGTATCGCCGTGTTCGGGCTCATCTGTTGACTGGAGACACAAGCACAGCTGAGAGGTTGTTGAGGCTGGGTCCTGAGGCAGTTTGGGAGGGTGATGGCAGTCCTCTTCACTCGAAGAAACATCTTGTGGTCATCAGTTGGAGCTGCCATGTTATTTTTCTGCAGATATTGTGCCGTTATTATTATCGGATGCCAGTTTGTTTACGCCAAGTGGTAGCTGCCGTCTTTTTCATTCGCCTTCATGTGGTTTAGATGTGTGCCATCATTGCCGCCACATCAGCCTCACTGGCTACGAAAAGTTACCTGATGAAATAAAAATACACAGTACGGTTGTTTATGCTCGTGGCTGGTCTTCGAAATCGTGACATGCGGTGTAGCGATATACTCCGATTTCTCGACCGCACTGCTTCGTCAGTAGTCGGGGGTTTCCAGACTGTTTCGTATTTATTTCGACATTCATTTTGCCGATATAACAAATTACCGTACCGAAAACGAACGTTGCGATATGGGAACGAGCCAGCAGTACCAGCCATGTTTAAACGCAGCCGAATTCAATGGCGGAAATCAGGGAATGTTATTTCCGTTCAAAGCTTTGCTTGCAGAGTCTTTCTCACGCCAGTTAATTTTGCTTCCCGCTCTTCTTTCGTGTTAACTATGTTGCATCAGGCGATTTTGTTTTTATCGCTTCGATAAACACGCGTCCTTGCGCTTCATATATCACATGTAGAATCAGCTGATTTGTTTTGCCACAGAATATAAACATGAATAAACAAAAGCAGAATAAAAGTAAAATATGGGTTCTGAAAAAAAGACAAAACAGCTTAGCACTGTTACTCTCACTATACATATACATACATACATACATACACACACACACATACATAAGGCACATATACATATATATAGCTTTTCGAGCAATAAGTTCAGCAGTTAGCAAAGTTTTCGAGCCTCACAGGGTCTGTGGCTTCACTTCAGACGATCAAGCGTCGAGGTGATTACCCCTGTTATCTGCAGACCTCGTAGAATAACGACAGGTTTCAGCTTAAAAAGAATGGTACAGAGACTGATCATCATTGTCAAAGCCACTCAAATTTCAAAAACATATCAGACACCGCACACATCTCAGACTGTCGATCTACCAGCAACACCCTGGAAGTGGTTATGACTGGCACACACATATTACGCTACCGTAAGAGCATTTCGCTTCCAGACATGTGTTACTGTCACACTGCGGCGTAATCCAGCCCAGTTACTCGTTGCCTGTTGTCTGTCGCAAAATGAGCACCAGTTGTAATATAGCTTGCACAGAGCACAGTAAGTGGATTGTGCTGTTCAACTAACGAAGATTGTCCACGCGAGCCAGTTCGAATAGTGGCATGATTGCGGGGTAAAGACGAAGCCGTGCGTCGCAGATCGATTTCGGTTGAAATGCTTATTCGCTGATACGCCTCGCAGTTAGCAGGTCTACCACTCTGGACAAATGGAAAAGCTCGTTGAGTTAGCTTCGTAAATTTCGAGACATTCAAGCTCCCAGACAGTAACCGTGAGGATAACTCCTGAGTACACTGAATTAAATAAATAGATGTTACGCATTGAAGCTTTCAAGAAGTGAGCCAAAGTGAAATGTTTGACACCAACATTTGCAGTTTATTATAATTATAAAATACATAAGAAACTTTATGAGTTTGGTCGTCGGCACTTCAGATACGTTGAAAATGAGAGTTAATAAAGGACACGAACGACAGCGTTTTCCATTGCTATCACTGGTCGAATACCCTTTTTCACTATTTTCAATTGGAAGAATCACGAAGGTCTGTTGCTGAGGTTTTGTTACTGGTTTGCTGGTATCTGTCAGATCTTCACGGATGTAACAGCCGAAAGCGGTTCATACACCGACGGAGTGATAATGGTACCTTTCGAGCTGCAGAAATTTTTGTTTCATAGACTTCGTTGTACCGCGCCCAGCGTACTTTCACGCGTAGGCAATGACAGCACTTGCTTTTTCGCATAAAGACAGCTCGATTCACATTTACAGCATCGCCAGAATCTACCATCACGCGTTATAACTCGCTTGGAAGCAGGCCTTATTGGCAAAGAAAGAAAACTTTTGTTACGATTCGCCGAGAAGCCACCAAAGCTGAAAATGACAGCCCTCATGATAAATCGCCGATGCTTCTAGCGGGGAATAATGTTGACAGCAGGTCAGTAACATGACGGCATGTTATTGGCAGGAGCTGGCCGCAAAAAGGAAACAGTCGCTTCGAGCCATAGGGGTGAGTGGAGGCTTGACACGACCATTTCCTCCCTCTCCTCTCTCTCTCTCTCTCTCCTCTCCTTCTCTCTGCCGCCAGTACCAAACAGCCTGGGCAGCCCACTCAGTTAACTTGCACACAAAGGGGTTCTGTTCACTAGCAAAGTCATCAAACGCAAAGACAGTGTGGTTTCCTCAGCAGGCTTGTCTTGATAACTGCACAGCATAGATTGCATACTTTTGACAGACATCTCGAACAGCTAAAGGTTGCTGGGTTTGAGGCAGAGTTTTCATCTTCGAGAAAGCTTGACTCGCAGCTCTTGAATTTTCGTCTTCGGATTCGAAAGTTTTGATATGTCAGCTGTTGGTGGATTGCACTGAAATTGCAGCTCATAATAGCCTGTAAGGTTAACCGCACGTTTCGCTAGACGATCACCCGAAACGCAATCTTGCCAATTGCTTTTTCCAACAGCAAAGACGTGGCAGGTGTAAAGAGAATTCGTATTGAAATCAGCCTGATACGAGTTTTTGTCCGACTTCAACAAAGATAGTGTCGCGTTGTCACTTCTTTTAGTACTCCTTAACCCAGAGTTTCGTTTTGATCAATCGTAAGCATTGAATTAAATGTATCGATACAGCTTTATTTGAGTTCGATCCTTCTTCGCATAAAATCTGAATTGTCAACAAAGTATTACAGCTAGTAAGTTGTTGCAATTCATTTCATGAGCAAGGATAGTGGCTGCTTTACCTATACAGCGGGTTCGAGCTAGTTGAGCTTTGTTTGAGGTCACTGGACAGCCTCTGATTGGCTTAACATGTGGCTGTGTGGGCTTATTTCAGTATAGGCCGATACTTTCAAGATATATGAATATATGTGGTGTATGGTTTCAGATGTATGTACAGTTATAAAGTAGTTCATTTCTGTGCTGATGAATCATTTAGTGTTGACAAAAATAGACTTTCTATAGCATTACAGACTGCTGTTAAGATAAATTACGTTGGGTAGCTTACACGTGATAGTAAATATTTGCTTCTAGTTCATGCGCCTTTTTCATGAGTTTTCATGACAAGTGACACGCTGATCTGACCATTGAGGTCTCATATCATATGACGGGCGGGAATGAGCTTCACGAACACACCCCTGTGTCACAGCATTCCGTCAATTATTTGAAAGATCAGGATATGTTATTAACTCTCTACGAAATCTGGTGAATTAATATTACTGCTACCTTATATGAGACATTATGCCGTTGGTACTGGTAGAAACACACGTGCCGGTCAATGGAGTTTACAGTGAAGCTTCCGTGAGTTAATGGTTCTGCCCATCGCCAGGATAACGTTGCGAGCGCCGCCGAGCACGCGTTTACGCGCGATAGCCGACCAGTATATATAAGTATATATGCAGGTATGAGAGAGCAGCAGCAGAGAACACGGTTGGTAAGACACCAGCAAGCTTGAGAAATTGTGAATTTACATTATTCTTTGAAGCATTGCGTTTAGAATGTTTGCGCAGCAGCGCAAGCGCAGCCATTACAGTAAGCGAAGCTTAACGAGGGGAAAGAAAAGATATTTATGCAGCATAGGTGGGCAACGTGTCACAAAAATGATACGGATTGTTACTCACGTGTGTTATCAGAGTGAGCCAGAAAGCTGTAGCCTGAAGAATGTTGACTAAATAATGGTAAAGAGGTCTAAGCTGTTAATAAATGGCTTTTTGAAAGATTTTAAAGTTCCCGGATGTTATTTGTGTCACGGTTTTTTCATGACAGCAGTGTGTTTCAATATTTTTTCTGCCTTTAGTAGCTGTGTAGTTGGAAGGCACAGGCCGGGTTCCTGCAATTGGCTTTAATTGCTAAATGAGCTTATTGTAGTTTGTTTGAAACTTTTATTTGAGTAAGATAGTTGTCGTCTGTCCGAATGATATGTTGTAATTACAAGAAAATGCTCATGAGGAAAGCTCAAGTTATTCACTTATATCACAAGAATGCTCGCTATCTCTTCGTTTGAGACGATTGTAATACGCAACGTATGACAGCCTTCGCTCCTGACACTTGCAATTATTTTCTGTATTACACGGGCTGTTAGCGGTGCCGAGCTTATCACCTCAAAAATAGCTCAGACAGCTGGTAAAAGTTATATTAAATGATTCTGTGTTTATAAGCCCAAGTCGCGTAATGATACCGAAGGACATGATATTGGCACTTCTCGTCTCGTCAGAGGCTTGGGCTTTCTTCAACCTTGAAAGAATCTTCCACAAATAAATTTTTACGTAGCTCTGGGACATTTTCAGCTACTGGTGCATGATACATATTGACTGCACAGTTGCACACTTTTGTCTGTTGTACTCTTCTCAGTTGTCACAGCCTGGTCCTTTCTTTCTCTTCATATTTCAGACTATTTGAATGAGTTTTCTGAGTCTCTGATACGGTCTTTCACTTCTTTTCATCTATTCTAACATTTCTTTAGAGTTGAGAGGCAGCACATTACTCTTTTTCTTTCTCAGAGGCATAGTTATAATCATATATTCTTCATGAGATTTGAATAGATCGAGCAGCTCTGCAGTTAGGAGTTATGGAGTTCTCCAATAGTGTTGAATGGTTAGCAACAATGATGCATCAGCCGGAAAATGCAGAAGCTGCCTCGCTCTTGTCAGCTCATTGCTTTTCAGCTGCATTATCCTGAGTATAACCACGCATCACAGGCTGATACGTGGTTATACTCCAGGATGAGCGAAAAACGGAAAGCAGTGAGAAATGAACACGACAAAAAAGGAGCAGGGCTGACTCGCCTGCGTTTTTCCGACAATTGAAAATCCCTATTCTGAGGAGACGCCTAACATGCAACCATTCAGCGTATATTTACGGAGACTTCATAATATAACACGGGAAACATTCGATTATATTTCTAAATCCTCTCGCGGTGAAATATGAGGAATATTGTGAGTTGCTAATAGCATCTGGGAGAGAAAGGGTGTGTGAGCGCATATGGCACAACTCTAAAAGAGGGTAATGATAGAGATGATGAAGGGGGTAGAGGAGGATAAACAATGGGGCTCAGAGGCCTACTAGATTCCAAATGGGTCAGAATATGAGAGAGAAAGAAAAGGATGAGAGAAATGTGATAACTGAGAGAACACTAACAGATAAAAGTTATTTACAGCTGTGCATCAATGTATATATCATGCACAATTATTGAGAAATGTCCAAAATTTGCGTAAAGTCTTATTTGTAGGAGGGTTCTTTCAAAGGTTTGAAATGGAAGCCGTTCCAAAGCCTCTGACACGAAAAGTTGAAACGGGAGACAACTATCATGATCCTTCAATTTTCAGTATTGTTCCTCCTTCAAACATGACTCTAGACCCGCAAAACCATTGCACGATCATTTTAATCTTTTTACCAATATCTGAAATGTTACCAAGAGTGTCTCGAAATTTTTCAGCACATAAAAACTCGCACAAGTGATTACATTGTAAATACAGAAAATAATTGCAGACACAAGAGTGTCAGAATCCGAGCATATACATACGTGCATGGTACAATCTCTGATAATTCTCAAAACAGAGAAGTGCAAAGTGTATATAAAAGTTCTTGAAAACAATTCTTTAACTGTTATACTTTAAATTGGAGTAGCTTTGTGACTCCTCGCAGAGCGATTTCTTATTAATTTTGGCATGTCATTCGGGACGGAGACGTGAAATAACATCACCTCAAATAAAAGTTTCGGCAAAGACTGCAAAGTAAAACTCATTTCTAGTGTTATCACTACAATTAAAATAATGAATTACAGGACCCACAATTACTAATACCTTCCAACTACCCACAGCCTACTAAAAGGCAGAAAAAAATATTAAAATTTTATACTGTCATGAAAAAAACCGTGACACAAATAACATCCGGAAACTACAAAATACTCTAAAAATAGGCCACGGACATTTTGTGCTTAACAAAGACCTCTTTACCGTTATTTAGTCAACATCATTCCAGAGAAATACTACGAGCCTCACAACTCCTCTAGAATAATACACGTGAGCCCTATAGCACATTTGCACGAACTGAAAGAAATCCCGCTCTTCATTTTGTAACTTTGTTACCCACCTATATCACTAGCCAGCATAAATTATCTTTCTTAACCCATCGTTAAAAACTTCCTTACTTATTAATAATACCTTGCGCACTTCGTAACCTCGATAAGAACGCCGTATTCTAAACACAATACTTCAAGAATAATGCCAAATTCCGCTGTTTGAGGTTCTCAAAAACTGCTGAATTTCTTCCATCTTACCAACCCATGACAATACGTCCTCCCTGCCCCCTCGCTTTCTGTACCTCAGCAACCCCTTCCTTGGCGTTGAAATATAACATTAGGGCGAGGGCCATTATCGCAGGCAGAGCCACTAATAGGGCGCTCCGAGTGGCCGACGTGCCATTTCATTACCAGTACCAAGCGGCATAATGTCTCATATAAGATACTTTATGTCTTGAGCAAAAACCTGCCGGGTTTTCATTAGAGGAGTTAATGGCATGCATATGTCTTCAAGAATAATTAGACGGAATGTAATGACGCAAGGAATTAATGTTATTTCTCATTAAAATCATTCCATACGTCATATGATTATGGGAGCCTCTATTCAAATGGTCCGGATCGAGGAGATGATGTTACGTATCATAATTTCATATGAAAAAAGACACTTTTACATGAACTAGAAGTAAGAGTATTTATATCACATTCTCTTAAATACCCAACGACAGTATGGTTACATATCTTAACCTAGCAGATCTAAATAATCTTCTCGTAGTCTACAACATTATTATAAGAGATGATTCATCAAACACAGAATGGACTAAAGCTTGCATAAATAACACATACATACAAGAATACATACATACACATATATTCATATATCGCTAGAGGATTATCCAGTTTTTAGAACCGCAAGCAAATTCTACTGAAGTAAACACACAATACATGTCACAAGTATTTCGGGTAATCCAGTGACCATCAATTGAGAAAGCTCAACTAAAACCAGACCCGGCTATGTAGATTCAAAACTTGGTACCTATCCTTGCTCATGAAATGGAATTCACAACAAAAACACACAAAGTTTAAGACCGTTCGTGAGGCAAACTTAGACCTTACTTTTTTGTAATTATTAATTCCAAGATTTTATGCGAGAGTTAGAAGGATCCAGATTTCAATAAAACATATCAGGTACAACAAATTCAATACAAAGAAACTACGATTGATCAAAACAGAACTTCTAAGGTTAAAGATTACTAAAAGTGACAACATACAAAGGCTACGACCTTTATCTTGTTGAGAGTCGGACGAAAATCAGTATCGAACCAGTACATAATGCAGATTCATAACACACCTGCCACATTAAAAACAGCACTGTTGGAAAAAAAAAATAATTGAAGCTTAAGTTAATCGCAGTTTACCGGGTGTCTAAATCTAAGAAACTTGAAACGGTAAAATTTGCGAGTTGAAGCCTTACAAGACTGGCCAAAGTTTACAACAACCTGGGCTGCAATTTCCCAAGTGTGAATCCACCAACAGCTATTCATGTCAAACTCAGATCAAGAGACAGAAATTCAAAATGAAGCTGCGGAATTCCAAGTAACTCTCAGAGATGGAAAACATTCGTTCTATGCATAATATTTCTCAAACCCATAAAACCTAACCCTTTAACAGTTCCGAATTGAAAATTCTACTGGAAAAAACTCTTGTCGAAAATTATCACAATCAGTTTCCATGAGCTCTAAATTTCTCTGTGCAGCTGACCGCCCCTAAAAAGACAAAAAATATGAAAGTACACCTTTGAATCTTGCGTTTGTGGGTTGCTTAAACAGAGACAGGAACTACTTTGGAATTATTGCAAGTTAACAATTCAGAATAAGAAGCACCCAGACTATTTAATTACTAACAGCAGAGAGAGAGAGAGAGAGAGAGAGAGAGAGAGAGAGAGAGAGAGAAATAGTCAGTATCAAAAGCTTCCACTCACTATGAATCAAGCGACTATTTCCTCGCCTCTTTAATACGCATTATCCTGTAATAGCCATATATCATATTACAAATTTTTGTATCCGAACATTACAATTTTGCTAGAAGCATCAGCGATTTATCTCATGAAGATATCCATTTCAACTTTAATTAATTTCTCAACGAATCGATAACAAAGTTTTCCTTTCTTTTTATATGCAAGGTACGCACATAAATACCAAACTGAACGTTACTCTATAACGCGGTGTTTTCATTAGTAAGTTCTAGCGTCTGTAAATGTGGAATCAGGTAATCTATCTGAAAAAGGAAAGCAAATTCTTACGTCATTTATACAGCGACAGAGGGGTACATAAGATGAGTACAAACAAGTCCTACTATGGAAATAAAAATTTTCTACAATCCCGAATTACCTTACATTATCCACTCCAGATACAGTTAACATGAACTTTCACTTCAACAGACATCCGTGTAACGGAGAAGATCTGGTAGTTACCAATAAACTATTAACAAAATCAACCAACGGATGATCTCTTCAGCTAACAGGTTCTTGCCTCCAGTTAGGGAATAGTGAAAAAAAGGGGTCTCAATCTCATTGGTATACAGTGATATGCCTAATTTCCTTTAAGTGATGTAATGGAAAAACGCTGTCATTCATTAATTACCCTTTGTGCTCTCGAAAATTTTTCAACTTCAGTATGCAAATTCTGCGGCAGTAGGCTTCATAAAGGGATTTCTTATATAATTTTTATAATTATATCATAAACTGCAAATGTTAGTTATAAACATTTCACTTTAAGGTACTTCACTTGAAAGCCTGAAAAGTACATGTATCTATAACAACAATTCAGTGTACTTTCAGAGGTTATCCCTCACAGTTATAATCTCACCAAGAACTTGAATGATCTCAAAGTTCTGAAGATACTCCCCAACTCCAGCGAAATGAACTTCCATTTGTCAAATGGTCAAGATATATATACGAGTACGTATATGAATAAAGCATTTCAAACCAAATCGCGTTATTGTTCGATCTACTGCGGGCTTCACGTGCGCGGCTCCAGTCGCCCCCCCCCCCCACAAAAAAAATCACATGTACTATTCCATTTAGCTGTCCCTTCTTATTTTTCAATGGATATTTCTTTCGATTAGTTGGAACACACAATCACCCTTTTCTAAATATAGTCTAATGCAAAGAAAACTATATTACAACTGAAGATTGCTCATTTTTACACGACGGATAAGACGAAACGGGTAACAAGACCAGTTCACTCTCGCAGTGGCGACCTTAACATATATCTAGATGAAATATACTACGGTAGCGTAGTATATGTATTGTACCAGTCACCAGCGCCCTTTCTCCCAGGAGCGAGAAGTTGTTGTGCGGTTAGGTCGACAGTCGAGATGTGTGCGGTGTCTGTTATGTTTTTAGGAGATGTTGGAGTGGCTTTGTTTGTGTGTGTGTTAGTCTGTAACACCCATTCACTTTAAGCAAACCTATCCGTTGACTACATACATAATCCCGCGGTCTCTACACGGATAGCAAAGTGTCCGCCTCTCTGACCGGTCGGCTGCGGATTTGAACAACAAGAGCCAATAGACCCTATGAAGTCCGGAAGCTGTTGCTCTAACAGACTTGGCTATCGAGAAAGAGAGAGGAGAGCAGAGCATATATGTTATATATATATATATATATATATATATATATATATATATATATATATATATATATATATAGATGAAAATAATCGAGCCTTTAAATGAAGTGTGCAGTAAAAACTAAAAGGACCCATATTTTACTTTATTCTACTTTTATTTATTCATGGTTTATATTCTGTAGCAAAACAAATTAACAGTTCTACACTCTTGATAATATATGAAGCAAAAGAGTTGCTGATATTTATCAAACTGATAAAAACAAAAAAATCACCATATCTCTGATGCAACCATAACGTTCTTTGAAAAGAAGAGCAGAATAAAAAAAAAATTAACCCCCTGAATACAAAACGAAAGACTCTACAAAATAAAAACTTTAGACAAGATGCACATTCCCTTTCATTTCCGACAGTTCTCCCATTAGTTGCTCATTAATTCAGCTGCGTTTAAATCAAGAACATAATATATCATTTAGTACTGCTAACAAACCACATATCCGTATAACGTTCGTTTCAATTACAGTAATTTCAATTATATCAATAAAATAAGGAAAAATATCAAATAAAAATACAAAAACAAAAAATTCTAGTCTAGGTACCCCCCAACCACAGGCTAATTACAGAAAAGAGGCACTCGATCACGTTCGGTGTTTTCGAAAGACTAATACTACAGGTCAGGGAAGTCTGAATAAAAAAGAGAAGGAACTATATCTCCTTTTACCACGTAATCACAGTTTCAAGTGTATATCACGAACATAAACCAACTATTACTATTATTATTTTCTTCATCAAGACAGCTTTTCGTAGCCAACAAAACTAGGTGGGGTAGGTAGATGGCAGCAACTGTTAACACATCTAAATACATAAAGAACGAATAAGAAAAAAAGACAACAGCTGCCACTAAGTAAAATAAAACTAAGCATCCATTAATAATAACAACACAAATATCTGCAGAAAAATAGCATAATAGAAAACTCCAACTGTTGGTTACAAGATGTTTCTTCCGGGGAATGAAGAGGGATGCCGGTACTTGCCCTCCCCAAAACTACCCCTCCGGAACCCCCTTCCTCCCAACCTCAACAACCTCTCAACTTGTGCCAATGGTCTCCAGTCCAACGGGTGAGCCTACGAACAGCTGTGCAGCTAGAGCTACACGTTCGTAAATGATTATTATATATATATATATATATATATATATATATATATATATATATATATATATATATATATATATATATATATATATATATAATTATACTGTATGTACACACATACATATGTGTGTGTGTGTGATGCAGGTAAGGCTTTCAGAAGTGGAAATAGTAGCAAAATGCTGAAGAAAATTACTTCAAAAGCACTAAGATAAAGAATTATAGACACTGATTACACTTGATTACAGTATGATCATCGTTGAATTGAAACTGTTAATCATCGGATTCTCAGAATTCAAGTAAGAAATGGTCGGGACCGTTGAAAACCGATAGAAACAAAACTGAAAATACCTAGAAAAGGAAAAACAGACCTAGGCCAGAAACAGTTTATGATGTATTTCTTATTAGTGAATTGTATCTGCCAGAGAGAGAGAGAGAGAGAGAGAGAGAGAGAGAGAGAGAGAGAGAGAGAGAGAGAGAGAGAGAGAGGACAGCACAGATGTCGCCCTCCCTCTCTCACCTCGCTAATAGATGTTATCAACCTGTTGTGTACACATCCATTTATGCTCATGAATAAAAATGTAACAGCCTCTACGCCTCTAAACTTGTCAACTCTTCCAGCCTCCCTGGCACTACAATGTCAATTTGCATACCATTCAGCACCCACAGACACCTCCACAACCTCCGCCCCTCAGAGTATTTCCTCTTTTCTCCCTTAATTCTGCTACGCAATTATCCTGAACTTTCCTGAGGAGGAAGTTTTGGTCGAGAGAAAAGAGGCTGTACGATATATCGGGCTCATTTATTGTCGCTTTTCTTATCGTAATACATCAGTTTTTCTGTGGCAAAAATTGCGCCGGAGAGTAAACTATATC